>NC_080178.1:19619200-19919200 GCF_950295315.1 Erinaceus europaeus
TCAAATTTTGCTATAAGTCATCAGGAAGAAGCAAGTCCAACAACACTGATTAGAAAACTCCTCAGTGGGCTGGGGGGTGACAGCATCATGGTTATGCAAAAGACTTTCATGACTGAGGCTCGGAGGTCTCAGATTCAGTCTACAGCACCACCATAAACCAGAGCTGATCAGTGCTCTGGTCTTTCTCTGTGTTATCTATCTCCCTCTTATTAAAATTATATATCCGAGCTAAATACCTAAATGCTTTATAGCAAATGCTTTCTAGTGTAGTCCTAAAATTGCTTCCACATTTTTTGTTCTTTGTTAAGTCACTACTAATACAGACACCAATTTCTCTGTCTTTTCAGACCAAGACTTAGAATGTTTATAAGAAATACCATAAACTGGTAGTTGAAACAATGAGTGCATATCTCACAGTTTCAGAGACTAGAAGTCTACGTTATAGTGTCAGTACATTTGATGTCTTTTAAGGACCCTTTCTTGATTTACACATAGTTCACTTCCTGTATGCTCACACACAAAAAGAGATTATTTTACTGCGTCTTTTGTCTAGTATATTAATTCCATCTTCAGGACTGCATGATCTGACCTAACCATAGATATGTCACAAAAATCATACATCTAGATATCACCACTTTGAAGGTAGGATTGGAAGGGCACACATTTTCAGTTCATAGTACCATTTTTCCCTTCATTCTTCAAATGACAGCTAAATATTACCATCTCTAGAGACTTTCCTACATTGATGTGCAACACTTAATGGGCACCATCACTGGGGTTTCTCCACATGTGGATGTATTTAACAAGACATCTGTTCTATTAGCATGATATTCTTCTGCTCTGGAGTCTATATCCTCAAAATAACATAAATAGTGAATGTATAACTGTATCTCATTTGACCTTATAACTTCTATTCCTGTCATAGGCTTAAACATCTTGTAAATTCTCAGTAAATGATGGTTGAGTGAAGAAATGTGGCAACTATTTTATTTGCTATACAGACTAGGCAAATATGTATGTTCAAAGATGCACTTAGAGCAAGATGATGACAGGATTAGAATGATCACAGATCTGGACACAGAGAAGATGGCCTAGTTTAATTCTGAAGATAATCAGGAAATTAAAAAAAAATTTCCTTGCCCATTTTCAATTGCCTTTTGTAAGAGGAAAACTCAAAACACTCTCTGAAACAGAGGCTTTATTCTTATTTATTTTATAATAAAAGCCAAGCTATCCTTATCTATAATGTCCTTCCAGCCTTCTCTTGCTGCAAAGGCTGTGATCATGTGATGAAATTTTGTCTACAATGATCCCAGCACCTCTGGTATCTCATTAAGTAAAGTTTGGTGCCATACTTGAGGAAATAACTCCTCAAAGTCAACAAATTATGCTGAAGGGCAGATTTAGATATGTCTTATGTAAGAAACCAACCTTTTGAGGAATCTTAAAGAAGAAGCTAAAGTCATCTCTCAGACTGAATTGTCTGACTCTGAAGAAAAATGTATGAAATAGTAGGTAAAAATAACTTACATTACAGAGTAAAAGAAGGGTCAATGCATGTAGCCTAAGTTTGAGGCTGCCAGTACAACAGGTCAGCTGGCATTACTATGGCACTATAGGAAGTTCCAGAGCTATGGTTTCTCTCCATCTGTTTCTGTCTTTCATAAAGTAGGCCCAAACCCACCCCACTCTCCAAAGGGAGGCTGGGCCATCCCACTTGGCCACTTGAGGAAGACTTGTTTTGAAGTGAGTATAGCGCAGAATTTTCCCAGCTGTGGCTATGGACTGTGAGACCAGTCTAACAGGGACTTGAGGTTGTGCAGGCTCCAATGCTGAATATAAATATATATATGGGCCCCTGGTTAGATCACTATGGCAAACAGTCAAATTCACTTATATATTTTCTTCAAGTTTGCTAGCAGCTCTTTGCCTGAATTCTGTTTCTTAGTTATACTCTCAACTCCGACACCATCTTCCCAAACAATATTTCTAGCACACCCCCATGTTTGCTATAAAGCTCAAGCAGAGATTACTAAAACATAGGCTCAGAGCAGCATTCCAAAAATAGACTTCCTAGCTTCCTTCTACCCTAAGGTTCCTACTTTCATCTGTTCTAGTCCTATTGTATCATTCCTGTTAATTAACCATTTTGTCCTGCTTTCCATCTAACTGCATCTCAGCTACCAAGTTGCAGATGCTGCTATGATTCCATCTTGCCATCCCTTGGCAGATGACTCCATCAGTTCCTCCTGGAATCTTACCTCTCCAGAGCCCTACCCCACTAGGAAAAGAGAGACAGGCTTGGAGTATGGATCAACCTGCCAATGCCCATGTCTAACGGAGAAACAATTACAGAAGTGAAAACTCCCACCTTGTGTACCACAAAAAGAATTGTGGTCTGGGGCTCCAGACAGTGGTGTATTTGGTTAAGTATACACATCACGGTATGCAAGGACCCTGGTTCAAGCCCCTTGTCCCCACCTGCAGGGGAAAGCTCACAAGTGGTAAACTATTGTTGCAGGTGTTTCTCTGTCTCTTTCCATCTCTATGTCCCCCTCCCTACTCAATTTTCCTCAGTTTCTATTTAATAAATAAATAAATAAATAAATAAATATTTAAAAATATTGATTCATACTCCCAGATAGGTAAACAATAGGGAAATTTCTATTTGAGGGAAAGGGATGGGACACAGAACTCTAGCGGTTAGTGGTGGTAACTGTATGGAATTGTACCCCTATTATCTTACAATCTTTTAAATCAGCATTAAATGACTAATACAATATTTTTTAAGTTGGCACAGAGAAGTTAAATCACATAGATATGAAACTCTGGAGACAATAATCCACGCACTACAAAAAAAAATAAAATAAAGAGAGAGAGAGAGAAAGAGAAAGATAGAGAGAAAGAGAGAGAGAATACCATAATAAAGAATGAGAGTGACTTATGTTGTAAAGGACTGATGAAAATTTAGTTCTGTCTGTTTAAAAAGATCAAATTGACTTAATACAAAACCTGACCTGATGTCAAGGGCTTGCAGATATGGTACAGCCACTCTTTAAATTGAGAATTTGTGCTCAGACATTTGCATTGTGAAATAGGAGGGGGAACACAGTCTCCTGCTTAGAAGTTTCTTTTGCTCTTGGTTTTGGCAGAATTTCTTTGCAGAGTAAATTTAGACTTCTCAAATTTATAGCTCAGGGAAAATATATGAGTTATAAGAATGTATCTTATAGAGGTACTCCTTTGTTTTTATCCTACAGTGAGGCTATTAAAAGATAATAGATTCATCTTTTCACTAAGCTAAATAATTTAAAAATCTCATCAGAAGAAACAGTATGTTATGAAAATGTAAGTTTATTGACATGAGAAAACCAGAGGTCAAAAATCTTATTTACTACTTTCTGCCAAAGTGAGATTTTTGTTTCTCTCTCAGTTTCTTCAGACTTGGAATTAAGGCTAATAAAGTTTTCCAAAACCACTAAAAAGTTTATTCTTAATATGTGAAATAAAAATGAATGGAGTGAAAGCAGTAATGAATGTCATAATGGCCATTTAGTGAATACTGCATCTCTACCCTGCTAGATTTCTTATATGTTTATTATTTCATTTAAACATTTCAATTATCCAATAGATTGTTAATGTAATTTTCAAATAATAAAACTAAGTTTCAAGGAAAAAAATCACATGTAAATTCTCTTAATATTTGTACTCATTACACACCATTTCTTATTGTTTCTCTTGCATAGGCATGATGACCTTAGGAATATATACTAAAGATGGAGGAATTTTGACTTGGTTAACATTAGACTCTAAAAGTTTGTTGTTAATGGAACCCTTGACTTCCTGGAATTATACTTGTAACACTAATGATGTGGTAGAAGTCAACATCAGACAGTGTGCTAATTCCTATGAGTTATATAACATTAGTCCCTCAGTCATACTACATGATGTATTCTATTCATGACATTCATGATATTTGAGTTGAAAACTGAGATGAAGGAGTCGGACTGTGGAGGTGAGGGGAAACATATTTCAAGTAAATATAGTGGCAAATGTAAAATGTCTGAAGAGAAAGCAAACTTAGTGTGTCCAAGAAAGTTAAGTCAATCTACCAAACTACTGTGTAAAAAGAGAAAGGTAGACATCCTGGTCTGAAATGCCATCTTGGAGAATATAATTAGATTTAGTAGGGTTTTATGGATTGTGGAAAGATCTTTGCACTTCATTATGAAAGTTGTGAATTTTAATAAACGTTAAACAAACAATAAAACAGAACAAAACCAAATGAAAATAGACAAAATTTGCTTAACGTCATTTATTATGTGGCCACTGGCTTCATCTGTATAGGTAGTAACCTAATAATAGTATCCTAGTTGTATAGAGAAAGAAAAATGAGTCAGGGATCTAGGTGAATTACAATAGAGGCTAGTGTAACTTCTTCACCAGACAGCCTTCATATAAACTAAGTGAATTCATCTTATATAAGCATACACAATTTTTGGTCACTGATACTCACTTTCCCTTATTTTAGAAATCTAACACTAATAGAAGTTACTTGTGAGAACCATCTCTCTACCTTATACTAATCGAAGACTTTGGCTGGTATTGACTGTCCCTTGTGTTTCTGAGGTTATGGTGTGGATGTTTTTGATTTTTACCTGACTAACTATGATTTAGCATTGTTCTGGTCACAGAAATTTACTTAAATTTAGGCATATACTCTGACTTGGGCTAGTGAATATTACTTTAAGATTTATGTTCAAATTTCTGAGAAAGAACGTTTTTCCAGACTACAAAAGAAGCTATAAATCTAGAGTTATGAGAAATGGTCTTACTACTACATGAAGCATGAAACTGAATCCAGGATCCTTAGGTTAGAATGGAAGATCTAACAGTCTTTTGCTTACAGCAATCAGATACTATAAGGAAGAAGTTAGTTCAGGTAATAGAACAATTATCTACAGAAGAATGAACAAAATAGAGAAAATAAGCAAATACCGAGACAACTCAAAATCTGGGGAGAATGAAAATTGTTATTGTCTTTGAAATGGAAAGAACTAAGGGGGAACAATAGCTCTACAGCCAGAATAATAAAGAAGTATCTTCTAGCAGTACATTTGTAGTAGCCCAAACTTGGAAGAAATACAGATGTCCAATATCAGATGAGTGATTTAAGAAATTTGTGGTACATATACATAGTGGAATACTACTCAACTGTTAAAAATGATGAGGTTATCTCCTTTGGCTCCTCTTGGATGGATGTTGAAGGGGTTGTGTTAAGTGAGATATGTCAGAAAGAGAAGGATGAATACCAGGTGATATCACTCATAGACAGAACTTAAGAAACAAGGATATAAAGGGAAACCACAAAGTTAAACATGAACTAGGTTTGGTATATTGCACCAAAGAAAAGGACTGTGGGAAAGGTAAGAAGGAAGCAAAGCAGGGAGCTTGGGTGCTTTGGGGTCTATGTGCATGATGGTGGAGAATGACCTAGACTGGGGTTAAAAATGTTTTGCAAACGTCTATATCAGGGAGATAAGAAATCGTAATCATGTGTCAACAACTTACTGTAATTGACCCACCCCCACACACATACACAAAATGATGAGGAAAAATAGTAAATGCATGGGAATTCAGCCCTGAAGAATAGAAGTACTTTAATGTTGTTCGCACTTGGTCCTCCAATCTCTGGCTAGTAACTCCGTTGCCATCACCCAACTGGAAGTGCAAGCAAGAGAATCAGTGAGTCTATCACAGAAGCCAGCCTCTAGAGTACAAAGAAGGCAAAAGGAAGGTGGGAAATTAATAGGATGGGAAGTGTAAAGGAGAGTGATTTGTCTATGTGAAATTGAGTAGCATACATTTTTCACGTACTAGAGCTAAAACTATTAGTGTAGCTCCACTCTCCTTTCTGAAGCAATAAGAAATTGCTATTCCATCTCTTGGAGTTAAAACCATTTAAACCAATAAATCTTCTGGTTGCTGAAAAAAATATACTAGACTCTCCCAAACAGAATTTTGTTGTTGTTGTTGTTGTACTGTTCCTTGCTCTGCAAAGGGTCAGAATGATCTGGAAATATCAGTTATGTAATCAGTAAGTGAAATGTATGTCCACATTGTTCTGGTTCTTCCTAAAGAGACCAGCTGGGAAAGAGCTCACGAGTCAAGGATTTTTCCATATCCATTAGATAGACCAAAATATTAATACAGTGAGTGGAATAGTTGGAATATTTTCAAGTCTAGTTTAATGTGGATGGGTAAATATTCATATGATAGCAATTTCCTCTCACACAGAGCTCAGTGGGAACACTCCTTCAAATTAAACCAGTACAGTGGGACATTTAAATTTTGGGGGAAAAGATGAATATTAATGCAAGACTTAGCTAGATGATTGCATGAGCTTTAGGTCTCCAGACTCAGGAAATGAAATTCTATAATACAAAGGTAATGGAAATCTAACAAACTAATCCTAAACTTTGTCATCTGGAAGGGAAGTCAAAGAGTCTAACTCTTTTATTTTGTAGATGAGGACATTGTAAGCCAGAGAGGTGACTTGAGTGACTGATGTCATCTGGCTAGCTAGTCACAGAGCTACCACTGAGCTTAGACTTTTGAATTGTAGTCTTGGGGATTTCACTCTACTATGTTCTATTATGTAGTTTCGATTATGGAAAGAAGACATGGGTTTAAATTCTAACTCCATCGTTTTGCCACTGAATTTATGAACAAGGTACTGGCTTACCTTCTGTACATAGAAATATGTCAATATGTCTAGCATAGCATTTGATAGCTATTGGTTTCCAATCATTGACACTTCCTCTGGAAGACAAGTCATGATACTATTGACAAAGTTCTTTTTCACAAGACTTATAACTCTATTGGTTCTTTCTTTATGATGGGATGATGTTTGTAAGAATAGTGTTGCTATATCACAGAATTAGAATTCACAAGTCTGTCTACTAGTCAAGTTGTAATTGTGGTTAATATATCAGCTTTTAGGCCAGCAAGACAGCTCAGCTGAGAAGGTGCCTGCTTTGCCATACCCACAATTTCTTCCCTCTCTTTTTTCTATCTGAAAATGTTGGCCCAAAGTGATGATGACAAAAATTATATATATCTCAACTCTGTTGTCTGAAAAAAAAAAAAAAAAAAAAAAATATATATATATATATATATATATATATATATATATATACACTCTCTTTACTGTCTGAAAATATTAGTATGTAGAGTTAACCAACTTGACAGTGACTGCATTTGCTGATATATCATTGAACTTTTTTTTCTTTAGTGGGCAGATGAATGTTTTATAGTTGACAGTAAAATACAGTAGTTGGTACATGTATAACATTTCTCAGTTTTCTGCATAACACCCCAACCACCTACCTAGGTCCTCTTCCACCGTCATGCTCCAGAACTTGAGCAACCCATCCCCCCACCTTAATGTCCTTTACTTTGGTGCAATACACCATATCACTGAACTTTGGTTTTTAAGGTAACTAGACTGAGTTTTATGACAATTACAACTTCTTTGTCTAGAGTTAATCAGCACACATTGATTTTTTTTTTTTTTTCTCTTTGGTTTAACTACAAACTCTTTGGGGTAATCCAATACAAAAAAAAAGTCAGTATTTAAAGTCTCCTACTTTGAAGAGGAGCTTGCTGAATTGCTTGATTCAGAATTCAGACTTTCTTTTCTTTCTTTCTTTCTTTCTTTCTTTCTTTCTTTCTTTCTTTCTTTTTTTTTTTTTCACTCAGCTCTGGCTTATGATGGTGCAGGGAATTCAACCTGGGACTTTGGAGCCTCAGGCATGAGAGTCTTTTTGCATAACCATTATGCTATCTACCCTTGTCTGTGATTCAGACTTTTTAAAAATTCTCTTGTATCCCAAAGAAGCAGTAATGGCTTGACTGTGTTTGCCGTTTTTAGTGGTTTGGTCTCTCCTGATGTGACAGCAACATTGGGCCAGCGGGTCAGGTTTGATTTACTCTGTAATGAGACTTTAGGGACAGTTTTCTTCACTAATCTCTTACTCCACTTGAGTAGTAGCAACCGTGGCTTATAAATGTTGCCATTCTGAAACTCCCGGAAAGACTTGCTGAGCATGTGGAATGTCAATGTCACTGTTATTTCTTTGAACCTGAGTTATTTTAGTCTTGTACCTCAAGCACTAAATGAAGTTCCCAAACCATAAATAAATGTAGTAATTGGCCCAAACCACAGTAACACTGGCAAGTCTTTGATATATTGCTAAACAGTCATATGCTTCTCTTAGAATCAAAGCCTTTCAGAGTTGAATGAGGGCTGAGAGGTCATTGGCTCCTACTCTTTATTCTACCCTCCAGTTATATTGCAACTCGGGTATCAAAGGTCATGCAGGCCTTTGATATTTAAAGAAAATTGGTTTGAACTGCTTTACCTCTCATTCTGTGAGAGGACTGTGCTCTCCAAAAGATTTTTTTGCAAATTTTCCACTTGCTTATCTTCACTCCTCTTTTCAGTGAGCTTAATCCCACTGTTAGTTTTTCCCTCTCTTCTTTCTACTATGCACCCAGACATGGTATTCAACTCTTTTCCCTTGACTTTTCTACAAATATTACTTGAAAAAAGCCATTTAAGTGTATGTGAATTTTTACTGAAGACCCCCTGTGACTCACAAGACAGCAAACAATCTAAAATTGAAAGATTGCTCCAACTTTAAAATTTCCTGTGGCAGAGATGCCATTAGGAAATTCTCCTCAGGGTTCCTGCTCAGCCTCTTGTTCTTCTTTATAATGCCTCAGCTATGCTTTACATCTGGTTCTACTCCACAATAAAAGCCATTCAATGTAATAAGAGCTTGTATCCTATATCACAAAGGGTATCCACAAGGGGCTTCATCTAATGATTAAACACAGCCATTATGTGGATTTCTAAATATGCACCATTTTGTCCCAGAAAGGAAGTTTGCCACTGATCAACTATTTCCACTCCATCTTCTCTTTCCCCACCTCTCTTCCCTCATCCCACACCTTTCCCCTGAGTTTCTCTCTTTCTCCTTTTTCAAGACTACCAAGCTATTAAAATTAGAAAATATAGCATAATAACTTCATTGCTCCATTTGATAACTTGTAATCTGTTGAGAATACTGACCTGTATACTGCTCAAGGACATACACATCATTTTATTGTTGGAAATCATACAAATGGGGGCCAGGTGGTGGATCACACGTGTTACCATGCATAAGCAATAACAGTCCTTTTTCTGATTTTTTAAATTGATTTAATAATGGTTGACAAGATAATAGGACAAGAGGGGTACAGTTCCCACACAGTTCCCACCACCAGAGTTCCATATCTCATCCCCTTTATTGGAAGATTTCCTATTCTTTATTCAGTCTGGGATTATGGACCCAGGATGATTATGAGAAGGTGGGAGGCTTGGCTTCTGTAATTGTTTTTGCACTGGACATGGAGGTTGACAGGTCAATCCATACCTCCAGCCTGTTTGTTTTCCTTTGGTAGGATAGGGATCTGGGGAGGTTGGGTTCCAGGACACATTGGTGAGGTTGTTTGCAGGTGTCTTTTTTTTTTCTTTCTCTCTCTCATTCCTCCTTTTCTTACTCTCTATTAAAAAAAAAAAAAAAGGCCACTGAGAACAGTGTAGTTGTGTAGGCACTGACCCCAGCAATAATTCTTGAGGGAAAAAGAATCATACAAATGTTGGCAGGTTGGAATCAAAAATATTTTTTATTTTTCAAGATAAATGTTGGGTAATAGCAAAATTCAAAGGGTGATGCAGAAATTCCACTGATGTCTCTGTGCTCACATGTGTAAAACTCTCCTGTTATTTATGACCCCTTCCAGAATGACACATTTGTTATATTTGATGAACATGCACCAGGCACATCATAATCACCCACTGGTCATGATTTACCTGAGGGTTCATTCTTACTGTTACACAATCTGAGTTTGGACATAGGGTGTGCAAACAATATTACAGTTTTGTTCAAGGTAGTTTAGTTGCACTATAACTGTCTCTACTCTGTCTATCCATTCCTTTCCACATTCAATCCTTGGTAACTATTCTTTTTTCTTTCTTTTTTTTCTTTGCCTCCAGGGTTATTGCTGGGGCTTGGTGCTTGCACTATGAATTCACTGCTCCTGGAGGCCATTTTTTCCCTTTTGTTGCTCTTGTTTATCGGTGTTGTCATCATTATTTTTGTTGTTATTGTTGTCGTTGTCGCTGTATAGGACATAGAGAAGTCGAGAGAGTAGGGGAAGACAGAGAGGGAGAGAGAAAGTTAGACACCTGCAGACCTGCTTCACTGCTTGTGAAGCGACACTCTGCAGGTGGGGAGCCTTGTATCTAACCCGGATCCTTACTCCAGTCCTTGTGCTTTGCACCATGTGCGCTTAACCTGCTACACTACTGCCTGGCCCCCAATAACTATTCATTGTTTTATTGTCTCTAGATGTTTGCCTTTATTAGAATGCCATAGAAAGCATAACCTTTTCATATTGTCTTATTCAATCTTTTCATGGCTTGGCACTTCAGTTCATTTTACAACACCGAATGATATTATAGTCTCTAAATGTCTCACAAATTATTTATCCTTTTGTCTCCTGAAAAAAACATTATGGATGCTTCCAAATTTTGGTAATTATAAATAAAGCTGCTGTAAACAGCTTGTGTAGGCATGTTTCTAACTCTGTTGGGTAAATACCTAGCAATGTGATTGTTGTATTATTTAAAATTATGCTTAATTTTGCAAGAAATTGTCATACTGTCTTCCAAGGTGACTACAGCATTTTACTTTCCCACCAGCAATGAGTAAGAATTGCCTCACATTTTCTGGTAACATTTAGTGTTGTCAGAGTTCACATATTGTCCATCACAGTAGTTATGTTATGAGAATTTCACTGTTGTTCTAGTTTGTTTTTGCCTGATGACTTATTGGAGTATATCTTTATATACTTCCTTGCCCCCTTTTATTTTGAAAAGTAAGGCAAATGGTAAGGTCTTTGGCTCATTTTTGAATTAGACTGTTTCTTTTCTGTTTGACTTGAAGAATTCACTGTGCATTTTGCATAACGGTGACTTACCAGGCACCTTTTGCAAATATTTTCCCCATCTATGGTATTATCTTTTCATCCTCTTAACATTGTCTTTAACAACAGAAAAGTTATTAATTTTAATCAAGTCCAGCTTATCAATTATTTCTTTCATAGACTGTACCTTTGATGTTGTTAAAAGCCTTTTTATTCCCATTCTGAATTTCAATTTTGGACCTGATTCAAGGTGTCATTTTCCATGTTACATCAATGAAGGTACATGTAATAAATTTAAACTTAAATTTAAGTATTTGCATTTTGTGAGAAGGTATAGACTTTGGAAACTTGAGGATTCATACTTTTCCTTGAATTTTATTAAAATAAAAACATTGTCTCTCTCTTTTATTAAACATTCTAGCCATGATTAATTACACTTTACTCCTTAATTTATGCTCTAGCCCATATGGAATGAATTTGTATATGCCATGAATTAATAGTCAAAGTACTTTGTTTGTTTTGTTGTCATGACGGTCTTGTGCATGTGGTTTCTCTAATTTTTCCTAATCAGTTTCATTGGATATTTATCAAGTTAAGTAATATTAAGAGGATAAGCCTCTAAGAGTTTGTTGAATTTTTCACTACTTAATATTTTCTTTAAAAAATGATTTGTTAAGAAAGAGAATGAGAAATCAGAAGAGAGAGAAGATAAAAGTATTTCTGTATAGGCTGGGAGTATGGATCGACTTGTCAACACCCATGTTCAGCAGGGAAGAAATTACAGAAGCCAGACCTTCCACCTTCTGCATCCCATAATGACCCTGGCATACTCCCAGAGGGATAAAGAATAGGAAAACTATCAGGGGAGGGGATGGGATACGGAGTTCTGATAGTGGGAATTGTGTGGAGTTGTACCACTCTTATCCTATGGTTTTTGTCAGTGTTTCCTTTTTATAAATATTTTAAAAGTATTTCTCTATTCTGTTATAAAGTAGTGAGGAGTGAACTTGTGGCCTCTGGGATATCAGGCATGCAAAATGGTGATTTATCAGACTGAGCTAGCTCCACAGCAATGTTTCTTAAGATTCCCGTAATTTATTTGGATAGTCATACTATAATGAATAGCCATATTCTTTTACTACCTTTTTGAAAAGAATGTTTAAACCACCTATTTTCAAATTTTCTTGCTTTATATGTGTATTATTTTCTGAAATACCTGAATCCCACACAACTTGTCATATTATAACTTAACAAAAAAAAATCCAGTGTTTTTCTTTTAGCACTTCTCTTAGATCCTGGGGGCAATTAGAAGTAAAGTCTATAATATCCAGATATTTGGGGCTTATTTAGTTGTAGAGCAATTTTTAAGTTCCATTGTAAATGAAATGTGGCCTTTGTAGGTTCTATTCTCATGAGCTGTTTGTACCTTAACATTACCTCTGAGGGGGTCAGGCAGTAGTGGACTTGACGCGAAGCACAAGGACAGGCATAAGGATCCAGTTTGAGTCCACACCTCCCCACCTGCAAGGGGAGGTCACCTCACAGTGGTGAAGCAGGTCTGCAGGTGTCTATCTAATCCCCCCTCTTTGTCTTACCCTCCTCTCTCCATTTCTCTCTTGTCCTATGCAACAATAATATCAATAACCACAATAATAATAACCACAACAACGATAAATAAAAAGGGAAACAAATGTGAAAAAAAAAGTCTCCAGGAGTAGTGGATTCACAGTGCAGGTACGGAGCCCCAGCACTAACCCTGGAGAGAAAAAAACATCCTCTGCATGAGTTCTACCTCACATCTTTGTAACAAAATGTTTGAGATTTGCACACTTGATCAAGAGTTGCTTGCAATTCTTTCCAAGATTGTGCCATGACTGATTCTCTTAGAAGCAGAGTTCTTGGCCTTTTGTTGGATGTATGGTATGTAAAGATCTTTTCCCATTCTGTAACGAGTCTCTTTTGGTGGTAGTTTCTCTTGCTGTGCAGAAGCTTTTTAATTTATTGTAGTCTCATTGGTTTACTTTTGCTTTTATTTTCCTTGTTATTGGACTTGAGTCATTGAAGATGCCTATAAAACTTAGATGGAAAAAACCTTTTCTTCTAAATATTTGATAGTTTTTGGTTTACTGTTCAAGTTCTTGATCCATTTGGAATTTGTTTTTGTGTGTGTCCAAATGTAGTGGAACCTCTATTATTAAGTGTGAATTTTAGAACTGTTTTGTCCTCTTATAAGTAGAACTGTTTATTTTTTTGTATTACCGTTATTTATTTATTGGATTGAGACAGCCAGAAATTGAGAGGGATGGGAGAGATAGAGAGGGAGAGAGACAGAGAGACACAATCAGAGAGACATCTGCAACCCAACTTCACCACTTGTGAAGCTTTCCCCCTGCAGTTAGGAACTGGGGGCCTGAACCTGGGCCCTTGTGCATTGTAACATGTGCGTTCAACCAGGTGTGTCACCATCCAGCCCAGAACTATTTTTTTGAAATAAAAGTCTTTTCTTCTCATCATTTTTCTTTCTCATAAAATATACTTTGATATTTGTATAGTACCTATATTATTTAATCTTAATTGCAGTAGCATGATATATCTTGTACTGTCTTTTAAGATACTATGTTCTTGGGAGCCAGCGTAGCCAGCGGTTTAAACACAGATGGCGCAAAGCGCAAGGATGGGCATAAGGATCCCGGTTCAAACCCCCGGCTCCCTACCTGCAGGGGAGTCGATTCACAGGTGGTGAAGCAGGTCTGCAGGGGCCTGTCTTTCTCTCTCCCTCTCTGCTTCCCCCTCCTCTCTCGATTTCTCTCTGTCCTATCCAACAATGACAACATCAATAATAACAACAATAATAACTACAAGGGCAACAATAAAGGGAAAATAAATAAAATAAATATTTTAAAAAGATACTATATTCTTTTATTAAATAGGCATTGGGGAACATTCATATCAGGCATCAATTACTTGAGGCTTACTATCTAACTCAGTACCTGAAATGTTCTGTTTCCTATAAAGTATCTGCATGTTCCTCAAACATAGGTTAATGGGCAACAGGCTGTGGCTAGCAACAGCTCCCACAGATGTCTTAACCTGTGATATGGGAGAGATATACCAATAATGCACTTTTATGAAATTGTCATTTATATGCTCGGTTTAAATCTATCTTTAGCTTCAGTTACCACACTAACTTGCTGAAGCCATTTTTTATGTTTCTTTTCTTTTCTTTTGCCTCCAGGGTTGTTACTGGAGCACGGTACCTGCACCATGAATCCACTGCTCCTGGGATAATTTTTCCCCTTTTGTTGCCCTTGTTGTTTATTGTTGCTGTTATCATTACTGTTAGTAGTATTGTTGTTACTATTATTGTTGGATAGGACAAAGAGAAATGGAAAGAGGAGGAAAAGACAGAAAGGGGGAGAGAAAGATAGAAAGATAGACACCTGCAGACCTGCTTCACCACCTGTGAAAGGACCCCCCACCTTCCTGCAGGTGGGGAGCCAGAGGCTTCAACTGGGATCCTTAGGCTGGTCCCTGAGCTTCACGCCATGTGCGCTTAATCCGCTACATCACTGCCCGGTGCCCATTTAAGCCTTTTAATCCTTTACTTATTTGTTCTATTTTCAGCCTGAATCTACCCCTTGACATCTGTAATTTCTTATGTATCCTAAACCTTGGTATTAAAAGGAGCCTGGCCCTAAAGGAGCCACTTTTGCAAAGCCAGCTCCACTCCTATTGTGGTTCATGTTCAGGGAAGTCACCTTAAGTGTTTAGTCAGCTATCACACTCGTCCTTCTGAGTACTATTTTAGGTATCCTGTATCTTCTGCTCAGACAACGTGACAAATTATGATTCTTCCATCTAAGAGTTGGAGTTTGAATTTTAATCCTTTATGACAAGAGTAGTCTTTACTTTTAAATGTGTAGCTCATTTACATTTAATGTGATTGTTGATATGGGGAGGTTTAAATCTACCATATTGCTGTTTGCTTTTTATTTTCCTATTCTTCTCTCTCCTCCTGCCATCTGTTGGTATAGTTAAGATTTGTTTATTTCACTCTTTTTTTTTTTGCTACTTTAAATTTGCTTTATTTCCAGTCATTGTTTTATGGCATATAGATTATAATTTTTCCAATAATGTAATATATTTTAGTGATAACATAAAACTTCATGTAATGTATAATAGCCTGTCATCAAAATAATTCCATTTTATTCTTGCTAATCTTTGAGTGATTGTTGTTATACATTTTATTGACATGTAGCATAAAAACTCACACTTCTTTGCAATTATTTTTGCTTTATGTAATTTCTCTTAATAACTAAAATTAAAAGTAAGGTAACAGATCTATAAAAATATGTACTGCTGGATTTTTATTTTGGTGTATGTCATAAACAGAAGAATTTATTTGTGACTGTCTCAAGATGACTGAAGAAGAAGTCAAATCTTCTCTCCTTGATGACCAGTTAACCTGAGAACACTGACTTGAGGTTGGTTAATCTATGTAAAGTTGAAAGATATAGTTTGACATGTTTTTGAGTTACTTTAGCTGGAATTCCTCATTATAACATATCACACACACACACACACACACACACACATACACACAAAGTAACACAAACCATATATTACAAAGTATGCCAGAGAAGAAAGAGGTGCGCTAGGGTTTGTGCTTTGTCTGGAATTTGTTCCCATGAATCTGGCTAGTAGACCCTGGGGACATGGTCAAGGTGAAAAAGCAAGTGTGAAGAGGATCCTGTAGGTCTGGAGAGTGAGAATGGAGATAATAGTAAGAGGTGGCTTTTTTCTAGAAAGATATCCGGTCACATGGTCACTATTACTGAGTTCAGATTAGCTGAAAGGTCATCTTCCATCAAGTCTCTCTCTCTCTCTCTTTAACTCTCTTCCATCAAGTCTCTCCCTCCTCCCTTCCTTTCCTCCCTCCCTCCCTTCCTCCCTCTTTTTATCTTCTCTTTAAAATAGAGAGGATAAAAAAAGACCACAACACCAAAATTTCCTTCAGTGTGGTGTGTGCTTAGTTCTAACTGGGGGCTGGGGGGTAGGGTCTCACACATTACAAAAAAGCACATTATCAAATGAGTTCTATCTCTCGCCCTTTGACTTTTTTTTATTGTTGTAATTATTGTTTTTATTGATGTTGTTACTGGATAGGACAGAGAGAAATGGAGAGAGGAGGGGAAGACAGAGAGGGAGAAAGAAAGACACCTGCAGACCTGCTTCACCGCTTGTGAAGAGACTACCCTGGAGGTAGGGAGCCAGGTGCTCGAACTGGGATCCTTATGCTGGTCCTTGTGTTTTGCGCCACCTGCGCTTAACGCTCTGCACCACTGCCCTGACTTTGATTTTATATATACTTTGGTGCTATTTAATTACCTTCTTTGGATGTTTGTCTTTCATCACATTTTATATCTAGCACAGTAGAGTAGGATAGTAAAATGGTACTGAGATGATACCTGCCTCCACTGTCAGTCTCTTTACTCTCTGCGATATTATACAAATATATCTCATATATTTGTATAATATATGATATCTCATACAAATACTAATTCAGTTTATAATTGACTTAAATATAAATCATTACACTGTGAACTCTCTTGAGGTCTCACTCATTCCCAGTGAGTCCCCGGTTGCATCAGCCAATGTGACTATGCTGCTCTCCTCAAAATATTGCATCAGCCAAGATAGATGTGCTGCTTTCTTCTGTGTAAAACTGACTCAAATGGATAGACTTATAAACACTGCTGAAGCAATTGGACACCCATAAGCAGCAAACAAAGAAAATCTTTTTAAACGTCAAGAATCCCTTGACCTAAATTTCACATCTCATACAAATACTAATTCAGTTTATAATTGACTTAAATATAAATCATTACACTGTGAACTTTAAAAGGTAACATAAACACAAATCCTTAGTACCTAAAATGGGATGGAAGGCTCTAAGACTTGACATCAAAGCATGATCCATGAATATAACTGTAAATAAACGAGACTTCATCAAAGTTAAAAAAAAATGCAATACCATCATCTGGTACTCTAGTCAGGAAATTCTTGGATTCCCATATAGATATGATGAGCCGAGACCTCTAATAGAACCCTCTCTCCACTGGCAACTACCATCAGGAATATCATCATAAACCCTCTTGTAGACCTCTACAGGACCTTGCCTTCAATGTAGAGCAGCAATAGTAGGGATTTCCCCACTCTCCAAAAGAAGTCTGGGTCATCATACTCTGCCACTTGAGGAGGACTGGTCCTGAAATGAGTGTGGAATGTGTTTAGCTGTGACCATGGACTGTAAGCTCAGACTAACAGAGACTCAAAGGTTACACAGGCTCCTGTGCTGAATATGAATAGACATGGGCCCTATGTCAGGTCAATGGGGTATACAGCTAATGGTATTTATATACTTTTCCTTTTTGGGGGGTATACTTTCTGCCCTGTTGCAGCTTTCTTGTCCTATTCCCCACTCTGACATCATCTTCTCAGACAATACTTTTAATCTACCTGCATGTTAGCTATCAGGCTCAGACAAAAATTACTAAAGCCATGGGCCCCTTGAAACATACCTAAAATAGACTTCCTAGTTCCTTCCTACACAAAGATCTCTAGTTTCACCCATTTTATTCTTACCTGTGGGGTGAGGCATGGAGTTTGGGGGATAGGGGAAGCTTCAAGAACCGTGAAGCATGTACTACAGGTGCCTCTCTGTCTCCCTCTGTATCTGCCTCTCACCCCCTCAGTCCTATCAAAAAAGAGAAATAAAGATTACTGGGAGCAGTTAGTTCATTCTACAGGCATGGAGCTCTAGGGACAACAGTGATGGGACATCCACACCAAAACAAGCATGCATATAAGAGTTATCACTATATACCTACCATGATGACTGAAATAAAGATGAGCTTAAATGATAACAAGGATGTGGTATGAATACAAAAGTGCTACCCTATTCTGGAAAGAGACAAATTGACGATGATAAAAACTCACTATTCTTTTGTGAAATACTACTGAAGTGAATGTAGTGGTGTATAAATACATTCCAGTAAATAAGAAAGAAAATGCAATTTACACCTCAGAGAATCCATTTATTTTCTTTGTGAAAATAGAATAGGATTTGCTCAAAATTGTACCATCTAATACTTTTTGTAAATTGAGTTTCAGTAATGTTTCTGAAACTTTATTTTCAATTATGTCAATGAAGTAAATAAAAAAATCCTTCCTTATAAAATAAAGGGGAGGACAGAGAAAGAGTTCAACATTAGAACACAGGACTTGCATAGGTTCTATCCCTGGCTTTCTTTTTTCTTCTTTTTTAAAACTTTTTTTACATTTATTTATTTTCCCTTTTGTTGCCCTTGTTTTTTATCATTGTTGTGGTTATTAGAGTTGTTATTGATGTCGTTGTTGAATAGGACAGAGAGAAATGGAGAGAGGAGGGGAAGATAGAGAGGGGGAGAGAAAGACAGACACCTGCAGACCTGCTTCACCGCCTGTGAAGTGACTCCCCTGCAGGTGGGGAGCCAGGGGCTCGAACCAGGATCCTTACACCAGTTCTTGCACTTTGCGCCATGTACGCTTAACCTACTGCTACCGCCCGATTTCCTTTTTTTTTCTTTTAACCAAAGCAATGTTCAACTCTGGTTTGTGGTGGTACAAGGCATTGAGCCTGAGACCTCAGAACCACAGACATGAGCATCTTTTTACATACTGTTTTGCACTGACCAGTTTAAGAATCCGGGTTTGATTATCTCCCTACCCACCCCTGCGCTCCCCACCTGCAGGGGGTTGCTTCACAATCAGTGAGGCAGGTCTGCAGGTATCTATTTTTCTCTCCCCTTCTCTGTCTTCCCGTCCTCTCTCAATTTCTTTCTGTCCTGTCCAACAACAACAACAATAGCAATAACAACAATATTAGCAACAACATTAAGGCAAAAAAAATGGGGAAAATGGCCTCCAGGAGCAGTGAATTTGTAGTGCAGTCACTTACCCCCAGCAATAACCCTGGAGGCAAAAAAAAAAAAAGAAAGAAAAAGAAATAAATAGGGGCTAGGTGATGGTGCACCTGATTGAGTGCTCACATTACAGTGTGCAAGGACCCGGGGTTCAAACCCCTGGCCCCCACCTGCAGGGGGAAAGCTTCACAAGTGGTAAAGCAGGGCTGCAAGTATGTCTGTTTTTCTCTCCCTTTCTATCTCTCTCACCCTCTCAATTTCTCTCTGTCTCTACCCAATAAAAGGTTTTTGTGGAGGTTTTCAGTGACATTAACCACATGAGTCATACAGATAGTTCTAGCAACACGTTTTAATCTCAGGGATATGCCTTTGGGCAGTTTCTAGGTGAATGGGAAAGAACTCATTAAGTGGGGCAAAGAGAGGAACTAGTAATCTACAAGGTCCAGCTCCCTGGTTTTTCTCTTGTTTCTGAGAGCACCACTCAGTTGTAGCCTATTGATACTTCTGGTGGCACTGGGGTATTGAACTTGGTACCTCTGGTGCCTCAGGCATGGTAGTCTTTTTGCATAACCATTATGCTGTCTGCCCAGTTCTCGGTGAGTGTATTTTAGTCTTTTGATTACCTTTTCCAACAATTTTCATGATTTTTTTTTTTTTCACTTTCCAGATGAGGACTCCGGGCATTCAGGAAAGATGTCTGATAGGGAAAATAAGAATCAGAATGAAGACCAGATGATTCTTTAATCTTTTTTTTTAGTCATTCTTTTTTTTTTCTTAAGATTTTATTTATTTATTACTGAGAATGATAGAAGAGAAAGAACCAGACATCACTCTGGTACATGTGCTGCCAGGGATTGAACTTGACACCTCATGCTTGAGAGTCAAATGCTATATCCACTGAACCACTTCCTGGAACACAAGTCTTTAATCTTAACTTTCAGAATACATTGCATACAATATATTATATTACATTATATTATCATTGGTTTAAAATCCCAAATGAAATAAATTGACTCTCCATAAACTTCTTAAACTATGCTTTTTCCTTTTGAAGTATTTGATGGTGTCACAAAATAATCTCTGTTTAGCAGTTTTAAGAAGTTTGGACAGAGGCCAACAGAAGCTTGCTGATGTAAGGGCCAGGGATACAGAAATGCTTATGCAAAAGACTTTCATTCCTGAGGCACTGAGATTCAATAGCAGGCATCACCTTGAGCCACAGTAGTGTAATAGTGTGGTGAAACAAACAAAAACAAAATGAAAAACAAATCTTCCTGGGGTAAACAAACTTGCTGATGAGTTTGGTGTATCATGATGCAAAAAGGATTGCATATGCATACATTAAAATAGGGAGGGAGTAGACATTCACAGTTGTACTACTGTTGGCAGTGTTTCTGTCTAACAAGTGATGTAGAATCATAACATTTGTGATTTCTGTCAATGTTCATTCCCAATTCAGGTCACACCATGTAATCTATGTATGGAAAAAATAAACCCAACATCATGGAGTTATTTTATCTGATACCCATCTTTTGGAAAGATTCTGGTCAGTTAGTTTTCCACACTGGTTTAAGTGTCAATGACAATGGATATTTATTTAGATCCAAGATTATGGCATTATCAAAAATGAAAAAACAAAACATGCAATTGCTTATCAACCACAGAAGAGGAAAAGATAATTAAAAAGAATAATAGGCCATTCTGTTTATGATGACAACTGGATATTTCTATTGTTCCAGACTGGAGAAAGCAATGAATATCTGTGGGACACGAGATTTTAGATTTTATAGACTGGATGGTATGGCATGTAACAGAGAAGACAAATCCAGTTTAAAGTTAGTAGCACAATGGGGATGAAAGGAAAGAGCTGAGTATTATGGAAACAGAAGATTGGTCTACTGTGAAGGTTGTCATGCTCAAGTGCTTGTCTGTCCTCTAGAATCTGTGATTTGATAATCACTGATGATTTTCCTCTTCCTATTGCAAATGGCTCGTAAAAACCAAGGTAAAGAGAGAACAAGAAGTATCTTTAAAACTTTTAACAAACTATCCATTGAATAGTTGCCATTCAACAAAGGGCAGTCAAATTATCTAATCTATTTTTGCTCCAGGAGACTAGGTATTTTACCGGAACACATTTTCAGGAAGAATAGCACACACATAGAAAAATACATTCAGGGAGTTGGGCGGTAGCACAGCAGGTTAAGCGCACGTGGCGCAAAGTGCAAGGACCGGCATAAGGATCCCGGTTTGAGCCCCCGGCTCCCCACCTGCAGGGGAGTCACTTCACAGGCAGTAAAACAGGTCTGCGGGTGTCTCTCTTTCTCTCCCCCTCTCTGTCTTCCCCTCCTCTCTCCATTTCTCTCTGTCCTATCCAACAACAATGACATCAATAACAACAGTAATAACCACAACAATGATAAAAAACAAGGGCAACAAAAGGGATAATAAATATTTTAAAAAAAAGAAAAATACATTCAATCTCAGTGGGTCCTCACAGCTACTAATCTCCCCAGGAATTAGTCGTATCTTGTCTTCTAATACCATGAGTTTGGTTGTGTGTGATTTATATACAAATGGAATTATGTAGTTGTGTTGGTCTGTTTTTTTTTTTTTTTAGTTAATATGATTTTGTACTTAAATTTATTCATAAATACTGCAGTATGATATTCTTTGTGGGATTTTTGCTAACCAGATATTTATTAGAAAAGGACTACCATTGGGTGGGGGAGGAGGTAAATTGGGTATACAAGAAGACTTTCATTTCTGATATGCAGAAGGGCCCAGGTTCAGTTCCCAGTATCCATAAGCCAGAGTTAAGCAGTACCCCTCTGGTTAAAACAACAACAATAAGAAAGAATGACTATAATCATTGACTCACTTACTCATGCAGTATGTAGTCATTGGGAGCTAAACATGCTACTTAGAGGAAAATAAAACAAAGAAATTGAGCATGACTTTTCCTTGTGGAAATTTCAGGCTTTAAGATGAATAAATAGTAATAAATTTAAAATACAGTGAAATTGATAATATATATATATATATATATATATATATATGTTATAAAAATAAATAAAGGGGGGAGGGCAGTGGCATATCAGGTTAAGCACACATATCACCATGCACAAGGACAGTGTTTGAGTGAAGCAGATCTGCTGGTGTCTTATTTTTTTTCTCCCTTTCTATCTCCCCTTCCCCTCTCAGATTCTCTCTGGCATATCAAATAAAATAGAAAGAAAGAAAGATAGAAAGAAAGAAAGAAAAAAGGTGGAGAGGGAGGGAAATGGCCCCCTACAGCAGTGGATTTGTAGTGCCTGCACTGAACTCCAGCAATAGCCCTTAGAGGCAATAAAAAATTCATATATATATATACATATATATATATATAATGTTAAAATTGAAAGAATTGACTATAAACAGCATTTGGATATATTTCTTTCAGTTTTAGTATGATAGGAACCACTTTTTTATCTTTATTTTCTAATAGCTAACAAACTAACTGCTCAGTATGTCTATGTGTGAGTGCACGGGTACCAGTCATAAAATTGGTCATTGGATTGAGTCGCAGACTTGTAAACATCCCTGAAAAGTTGTCATGGACTCCAGATCAGATCAAATCAATCTCCACTACTATCTTGAGGAATTTCCCATCTATTCCCATTTTTTGTTTTGAGCATGAATGGGTGTTGGATTTTGTCAAAGGCTTTCTCTGCATCTATTGAAATAATCATGTGGTTTTTAGTTTTGCTTTTATTGATGTGGTGAATGACATTGATCTACTTACATATGTTGAACCAGCCTTGCATTCCTGGGATAAATTCCACTTGGCCGTGATGAACAATCTTTTTGATATACTGCTGTATCCAGATGACCAGGATCTTGTTTAATATTTTGGCATCTATGTTCATCCGAGATATTGGTCTGTAGTTTTCCTTTTTTGTTGTGTCTCTATCTGCTTTTGGTATCAGGGTGATGCTGGCTTCATAGAAGGTGTAAGTAGTGTTCCTGTTTCTTTGATCTTGTGGAAAAGCTTTAGAAGTATAGGTATAAGCTGTTTCCTGAAGGTTTTGTAGAATTCGTTTGTGAAGCCATCTGGTACAGGACTTTTATTGTTGGGAAGATTCTTAATAACTGTTTCTTTGTCTGTGATTGGTGCATTTTAGGTTTTGTAGTTCTTTTTGGTTCACTTTTGGAAGGGAATATGTTTCTAGGAATTCTTCCATTTCTTCCAACTACTCTAGCTTTGTGGCATATAGCGCTTCGTAGAAGTTTCACATGATTTTCTGGATTTCTGTGGTGTCAGTTGTGATAACTCTTCTGTCATTTACAATTCTATTTATTTGAGTCTTCTTTTTTTTTAGTGAGTCTGGCTAAGGGTTTGTCAATCTTGTTTAATTTTTCAAAGAACCAACATTTGGCTTCATTGATCTTTTGTATGGTTCTCTTATTTTTTATGTTTTTTTTTTATTTCTGCTCTAATTTTAGCTATTTCCATCCTTCTGGTTGCTTTACCCTAGGGTCCCTTTGTTCCTCTTCCTCTATGCCCTTAAGGCGTGCAGTAAGGTCGTTTATTTGAACTTTTTCTTGTAATCTAATGTGTGATTATATGGCTGTGAATTTCCCTCTCAGCTGTGTCCCAAATATTTTGATAGCTTTTTTATAATTAAAAAATAAAAAAGATAGGAACCCTTCATGAAAGTCTTTGCCATAATAATAATTATTATTATTTTTTAATATTTATTTTATTTATTATTCCCTTTTGTTGCCCTTGTTGTTTTATTGTTGTAGTTATTATTGTTGTTGTCGTTGTTGGATAGGACAGAGAGAAATGGAGAGAGGAGGGGAAGACAGAGAGGAGGAGAGAAAAATAGACACCTGCAGACCTGCTTCACTGCCTGTGAAGCGACTCCCCTGCAGGTGGGGAGCCGGGGTTCGAACCGGGATCCTTATGCCGGTCCTTGTGCTTTGCGCCACCTGCACTTAACCCGTGCTTTGCGCCACCTGTGCTTAACCCGCTGCGCTACAGCCTGACTCCCTACCATAATTATTATGCTACCTCCACGGAAAGGAGGAAGATATTGGAAAGGTGCTGCCCATCCTCCTTTGGCAGGAGGAGAATGAGAGGAAACATCACAAGGAAGAGAGAGGTTTCCAAATGCTCAGCTTTGCCTCCCAGAAGCTTTCAAAACAGCCACAAGGAAGGGAAGAGGCAGCAGGATTTGTGGAAAACACTTGCTCTCAGTGTCAGACATTGTTACACAGTAAAGCAGTTTCCTTGACACACACGCACATACAAGAAAATTTATAAAATACTTCATGAGAAGTTATTTTTATTTGAATAAATTTGTTTTCTTTCACCATAAATTTGAAGTTACAAGAAACAGATTTAAGTTAATTTTTCCCTAAACAATTTTCTCTAATTTCCTTAAAATTTCCCATACGTTAGTGGTTTTCCCCATATTTTCTATGAAAATGATAATTTGGCCTGAATATTTTAAGAGCAGAATTGGTCCTCATCTGCAGTGGTGAAGATTCACTAGCAACAGAGCAGTGCCCCCCATCACACACACACACTCTCCAGTCTATGTCTCTGTTTTCAACATGCAAAAAATAAGAATAAATGGCCACCTGATATGCTGAAGTCAAACTACTGGCACAGAGTCCCAGAAATAACCTTGATGGAAAAAAATTGTAATGATTCAACTAGTTACTCAGAATCCCAACAGCATACACATTTGTATTATATTTTAGCTCTTTCAAATTTCGTTTTATTATCTCACTTTTTTCTTCCCTTGAATCTTATTTTTAACATTTTAGTATATAAAATAAAAATGTATTTTGCATTTGAAAGTAAATTTACTCTTTAAAGCGTTTATTTCTTAATTATTTTGAGAAAGAATGAGCAAGGCAGCAGTGAGAGAGAGAAAGGTACAGAACAGTGCAATTCTGATACTAGTTGGTACCCCGCTGAACATGGGTGTTGACAGGTCGATCCATACCCCAGTCAGTGTACATAGTCATATGTGCACTCCACCAGATGTGCCACCAAACAATCCCTCCACTATGTTTCTAATTCTTCTTAAGTTGCACATTCTTTCTATGTTAAATTGTCCTCAGACATCACCATATGCCAGAGACAAGTAGTGAGTGCTGTGGTTAAAAAATACATAAATAAAATAATCAAGACAAACATAGATTCAGCACTATATATTGGCTGCTTACTGAACTATGAATTGGAAGAACTGATTTCTTCTCTAGATTTTTTTTTCCTTACTAGAATTGTAAGATAGGTTAGGGTGATTTATCCCCCTTCAAATTTAGTTTCCTGTTTTGCAAGATGAAGTACTTGTAAATGAACTGTATGATCTCATGTATTTCTTAGAGTCTGTGGCATTCATGTCTTAAGTCAAGGATCAATAAGCCATAATTGAGGGGCCAAACGTGACCCATCATTTTTTTTCATAGAGGTAGAGAGAGATAGAGACAGAGAGACAGCGAAGACTACCACAACAGTGAAGCTTCCTTCAGTACTGTGGAGGCTGGTCTCAAACCTGTGTGACACATATGGTAAAACAGCTCACTACACAAAGGAGCTATGTCATTGTTTATACTTTATGTATTTTTTTATTTTTAATGTTTATTTTTACTAGAGTATTGCTTAGCTCTGGTTTATGGTGATGCTGGGAATTGAACCTGAGACCTCTGACCTTCAGGCACTAACGTCTTTTTGCATAACCATTATGCTCTTTCTTTTTTAATTAATTTATTTTTTATATTTATTTTTAATTTAAGAAAGGATAAATTAACAAAACCATAGGGTAGGAGGGGTACAATTCCACACAATTTCCACCATCCAATCTCCATATCCCACCCCCTCCCCTGATAGCTTTCCCATTCTCTATCCCTCTGGGAGTATGGAGCCAGGGTCCTTGTGGGTTGCAGAAGATGGAAGGTCTGGCTTCTTTAATTGCTTCCCCGCTGAACATGGACTTTGACTGGTCGGTCCATACTCCCAGTCTGCCTCTCTCTTTCCCTAGTAGGGTGTGTCTCTGGGGAAGCTGAGCTCCAGGACACATTGGTGGGGTCTTCAGTCCAGGGAAGCTTGGCCAGCATCCTGATGGCATCTGGAACCTGGTGGCTGAAAAGAGAGTTAACATACAAAGCCAAACAAATTGTTGAACAATCATGGACCCAAAGCTTGGAATAGTGGAGAGGAAGTGTTAGGGGGGTACTCCCTGCAAACTCTAGTGTACTTCTGCTTTCAGGTATACATTTTGCAGTAGTCTATGGATACATGTGAACATATGCTCTCTCTCACAGAACCTGGTCCATATCTAGGTTTTGGGACTTTGCCAGAAGGTGAACCACCTTGGATGGAATTAGAGAATGCTATGAAAGGAAAGGTCTCATCCGAGTAATGAAGCTGAAGGGCTGTCATTCCACATGTGAAGTCTCTGGACAGTCTGAGCGGAAGCATGTTGAGGTGGCAATTGTTGCGTTGATTAGGTTGTGATCGGCAGATGGATGCAATATTATTTGATATGGATTGGGAGAGGCATGCTGGAAAGTGGGCCCTATCCTAAGGTTCCAGGACTGGGGGAAATATAGGCTCTATAGTAGAGATGTGAGGTTCCTGTTGTAACATGCAGAAGAATGAAATTGAACCACTTTATCTCACCAGAAACAAAAATCAACTCCAAATGGATCAAAGACCTGGATGTTAGACCAGAAACAATCAAATACTTAGAGAAAAACATTGGTAAAACACTTTCCCACCTACACCTCAAGGACATCTTTGATGAAATAAACCCAATTGCAAGGAAGACTAAAACAGAAACAAACCAATGGGACTACATTATGCTCTTTCTTTGGAGAAGACGGTAATGTTCTTCATTAACAAATCAAATTCATTTCCAAGCTGCAGTGGCAGAGTCTAGGAGTTGCAACAAAGACCCTATAGGCTGCAAAGTCTAAAACATTTTTTGTCTACACCTTTGTAGAAACTGTTTGCTGGTATTTGGCTTGTCTAAAAGGAAGTGAACCTCTGAAAATTATCCCCAGCGTCCTAATTTTGCATTTACTTGTGTGGCCCTAGAGAGTCTCATATCTGCTTCACTAATTTCCCTGCTGCTGGGAAGCACTGACTGCCCTTTTCAAGCACTTGAACAGCAAATTCTCCTGAGAGACTGCAGTGACACTAAATTGTTGTGAGGGAGAACAAAAGGGACTTTCAAGGAGAAAGCAATGCTTAACCCAGCAAAATGGATTTTAAAATGAAAACATGTATAGGTAGATTTGCCACCTAAAGAAGATGTTTTTACATAAAGATATTTGATTTGTGTTTTAGTATTTTTTCAAAAGTAATTCTGGTCCTCGCCTATATCTGTGGTGAGTGTGCAGGCACGTGGCTAAATCTCTTTATGTCATCTACTACTAAGTAGTTATGGATGTGATAGAGCAAACTATTTACAGTTCCAGGCATTGAGGTTAGAAATATTGGGGAGGGAGATCTTAAAATTCTACCCAAGACATTTATGTGCCGGAGTGAAATATGAACTGAAAAGAGGTATTTTACTTCCATGAAGCTAGCTCAAATTCACGAAAGTTTGCTTTTATCTGTTTGCTTAGCTTCAGCAACTAGCAACATTCCACATAGTATTGATTCTGTCAACCAGAGTTCCAAAGTGAAATGATACCGGATAGATACTCTTGATACCTGCTATTGGATATGAGTAAAAAGGTTTTTTGTTTGTTTGTTTTGTTTTGTTTTTTCCTGAAGAAAGCTGTAGTAAGATGCACTGAGATGATATGTATTATTCATATATGTATCTGTTGAAATGTGCTAATCAATGTATGGAACTTTTTCCACAACTCTGGAAAACTGCTTCCTTAAACTATATATATGGGAGTTGGGTGGTAGCGCAGTGGGCTAAGCGCATTTTGCACAAAGCGCAAGGACCAGCAAAGATCCGGGTCTGAGCCCCTGCTCTCCATCTGCGATGAAGCAGGTCTGCAGGTGTCATTCTCTCCCCCTCTCTCTCTTCCTCTCCGCTTTCCATTTCTCTCTGTCCTATCTAACAACGATGACATCAATAACAAAAACAACAATAATAACTACAACAACAATGAAAATAAACAAGGGTAACAAAAGGGAAAGTAAATAAATATAAAAATTAAAAATATACATATATACACATATATGTATATATATATTTTTTTCACTCTGCATAAATGCGTCTATGGATCAAATTTGGAATAGCTGACATAGCTAGTCCCGGGTTCTACCACTGTGCTACTTCCCAGGCTGCCAGTACATTTCTTTTTTACCCTTGACACTAATTTCCACTCTTACGAAGCAACCATTCTTATCATTCATTTTATCTGCAGGGAAGAAGATCAAATATCCTTCTACCTGTGGTTTCCTTCAAAACCTTTCTTTCAGCTGTGATTCATTTTGAAGTTCCTTAGTGATTCATTATTTTGTATGTTTAGTAGTGTTTTATTGTATAAATATATCCTATATTTTAAACATTCTTCTGTTTAATGGTCTTTATAATATTTTTTCATTTCTTTGACTGTGGCACCTTTGCATGAATCGTACAAAAAAAACTTCTACTTCTCCACAATATTTTTATTATTTACACTCCCACCAACACTGTTTAAAGAGTTCCAATTGCTCCAGACCTTCCACATCTGCTATTCCAGTTTAAATATAAAAGGAATTCTTATTTTTAAATATTTCTTACTTTATTTTTTTATTTTTTTGATAGAGTCAGAGAGAAAAAGAGAGAAGAGGCAGCTACATAGAGAGATAGAGATAGTTATAGAAAGAGAGAGACAGAGAGAGAAAGAGAGAGGAGAGAGAGAGAGAGAGAGGGAAAGAGACATCTGTAATATTGCTTCACCACCTGTGAAGATCTTCACCCTATAACTGGATACTCTGGGCTTTAACCAGGTCCTTTGAGCACAGTAATATGCCACACTATAGAGTGTGCTACTACTTGCCCACTCCCTCAAATGATTATTTTTTCTTTATCTTTGATTATATTCCT
Organism: Erinaceus europaeus; assembly: GCF_950295315.1. Lineage (NCBI taxonomy): Eukaryota > Metazoa > Chordata > Mammalia > Eulipotyphla > Erinaceidae > Erinaceus > Erinaceus europaeus. Next base: position 19,648,251 of record NC_080178.1, read on the forward strand.
TAGCTAATGACAGATATTTGTTCTATAATACTTTTTAGATTCTTAAAAAAATTTACAGGGGAACAGGTGGTGGTGCACCTGGTTGAGCACATGTTACAGTGTGCAAGGACCCAAGTTCAAGCCCCTGGTCCTCACTGCAGGGGGAAAGCTTCAGAAGTGGTGAAACAGGGCTGCAGGTGACTCTCTGTCTCTCTCCCTCTCTATCACTCCCTTCCCTCTCAATTATTGACTATCTCTATCCAACAAATAAAGATTAAAAAATTACAGAAACAGATATAACAATAGCTAGTTTCACTTTTCAATCTTTGTATCCCATTCATTTTTTCAGTAAAGTATTTGTAATAAGATGATGGGTGGAAGTGCTGTGTAAATGTATATGTTATGTTTCTAGTCATATGGGAGTGTTTGGTCTTTGACCATTATGTATAATAATAAATATGGGTTAGTTTTATGGCATTATTAGTAGATTCTCTAAAGGTTTGTTATAGGAAAGATTTTCCTTATCTATATTACTGTATTTATAATATCTGATTTATTAAATTGATATTTTTACATAACAATTTAACTGATGTTAATATATTGTTTTGGATTTCATTTTTTAAATATTTATTTATTTATTCCCTTTTCTTTCCCTTATTGTTTTATTGTCATAGTTATTATTGTTGTCATCATTGTTGTATAGGACAGAGAGAAATGGAGAGAGGAGGGGAAGACAGAAAGGGGAAGAGAAAGACAGACACCTGCAGACCTGCTTCACCACTTGTAGGTGGGGAGCCGGAAACTCAAACTGAAATCCTTATGCCCGTCCTTGCACTTTGCTCCATGTGTGCTTTAACCCACTGCGCTACCACCTAATTCCTGGATTTCATTTTTTTATAATTTTATTTGAGATACATGTCTGTATTTGTAAGGATTATAGAGCTATTCTTCCAGATGCTGCTGTGTTACTATGCTGTTAAAATATTTTGGTACTAGCATTGTTCTGCCTTTATAAAATAAGTCTATTAAATGGTAGAAGAGAAGTAAAATTTTAGGACTGTATTTTAAAATTTATAATTGAACTCTTAAGTACCATCTGGGGTTAGAATTGTATGTGTGTGTGTGTGTGTGAAAACATGTCAGATTATGAATTTCATTTCTTTATTAAATGTAAGCTCTTTAGATCTGTTCATTCTTGTATTGGTTTTGGAAAGATAATTTTTAGAAATTTGGATAATTTATTTTGCTTGAAATGTATTTATGCACATGTACTTGGGATATATCATATTGTACTTTTAGTCTATGTAAGCTGCTGAATGAGATGCCTTCATTTTATCCTAAGTCATTTGTTAATGTTACTTATCTATTCAGGGAATCAACTTTAGCGTGAAATATTTTGCATTTCTTTTATACATTTGTTTTTTTTTAGTTTTTTTTTTTATTTAAGAAAGGAGACATTAACAAAACCATAGAATAAGAGGGGTACAATTCCACACAATTCCCATAACCCAATCTCCATATCCCATCCCCTCCCTCCCCTGATAGCCTTCCCATTCTCTATCTCTCTGGGAGTATGGATCCAGGGTCATTGTGGGTTGCAGAGGATGGAAGGTCTGGCTTCTGTAATTGCTTCCCCGCTGAACATGGGCGTTGACTGGTCGATCCATACTACCAGTCTGCCTCTCTCTTTCCCTGGTAGGGTGGGGCTCTGAGGAAGTGGCGCTCCAGTACACATTGATGGGGTCATCTGTCCAGGGAAGTCTGGTCAGCATCTTGCTAGCATCCGGAACCTGGTGGCTGAAAAGAGAGTTAACATACAAAGCCAAACAAATTGTTGAATAATCATGGACCTAAAGACTGGAATAGTGCAGATGAAGTGTTGGGGGGTATTCCCTGCATGCTCTTGTGTACTTCTGCTTTCAGGTATATATTTTTCCCCTAGTTTATGGGCACGTGTGAACCTATGCTCTATCTCAGGGGACCTGGGCTATATCTGGGTTTGGAGACTTTATTGGGGAGTGGAACACCTGGAATACAATTAGAGAATACTATGAAAGGAAAGGTCTCACCCGAGTGATGAAGCTGAAGGGTTGTCATTCTACACCTTTCAGGTCACAGTCTGAAGTGAAGCATGCTGGGGTGGCACTCGTTGCGTTGATTAGGTTGCGATCCGTGGATGCAATATTATTTGATTTGAGTTGAGAGCAGCATGCACAAAAGTGGGACCCACCCTAAGGTTCCAGGACTAGGGGAAATATAGGCTCTATAGTGGAAATGTGAGGTTCCTGTTGTCTTAGGGTTCAAGAAGACAATGGATAGTTACTGTTATTGTGACATTATTTCATGATAGGGTTAACTTTGGAAAGTCCCTTTGATAGGGTTTGGGGTATAGTACCCAGCATCTTGTATATAGCTGTGCTACTGGTTGCTTCTGTTCTCCCTGGTCTAGGCTTTTGGGAGAGACAACATATCAAAGACAACCTATGTATTAAAAAGACTCAGTCTGTGTTTAGAAGTTCTAGACATATCATCAGTTTTTCACTTCTCATATTAATTAAATAGTGGTTTATATGTTTACACTTTAATAGGATTGTACATAAACACCACTCCTACCACTAAAAGACTGTGTCCCACCACCCCCCCCGCCCCCCCCCCCACACACACAGCAGAACTGGGAAGCCCAATGGCCACCCTCCCCTTCACTACAGGGTTTTTACATTGGTGCTCTGCTCTTGATTTAATCAGATCCTTATGGAAAAGCTTTAGGAGTATGGGTATTAACTGTTTCCTGAAGGTTTTGTAGAATTTGTTTGTGAAGCCATCTGGTCCAGGACTTTTGTTGTTGGGGAGATTCTTAATAACAGTTTCGATTTCTTTGTCTGTGATTGGTGCATTTAGGTTTTGTAGTTCTTCTTGGTTCAGTTTTGGAAGGGCATATGCTTCTAGTAATTCTTCCATTTCTTCCAGATTTTCTAGCTTGGTGGCATATAGTTCTTCATAGAAGTCTCACATGATTTTCTGGATTTCTGTGGTGTCAGTTGTGATATCTCCTCCATCGTTTACAACTCTATTAATTTGAGTCTTCTCCCGTTTTTATTTAGTGAGTCTGGCTAAGGGTTTGTCAATCTTGTTTAATTTTTCAAAGAACCAACATTTGGCTTCATTGATCTTCTGTATGGTTCTCTTATTTTCGATGTTGTTTATTTCTGCTCTAAGTTTAGTGATTTCTGTCCTTCTGGTTGCTTTAGGGTTCCTTTGTTCCTTTTCCTCTAAGTCCTTAAGGTGTGTAGTAAGATTGTTTATTTGGGTTTTTTCTTGTTGTTGAATATGTAATTGTGTAGCTATGAGTTTCCCTCTCAGTACTGCTTTAGATGTGTCCCAAATATTTTGATAGCTTGTGTCTTCATTTTCATTTGTTTCCAGGAACATTTGTATTTCCTGCTTGAGTGTCTCTCTGACCCAGTGGTTCTTAAGCAGTATGTCGTTTAGTTTCCAAATTCTGTGACTTTTAATAATTTTCTGTTTGTTGTTAAATGTTAGTTTACTCCACTGTGGTCTGAGAAGATACTTGGGATGATTTCAATGCTCTTGAATTTATTGATGCTGTCTTTGTGGCCTAACATGTGGTTTATCCTTGAGTATGTGTTGTGTGGATTTGAAAAGAATGTGTATTCCAGTTTTTGGGGGGTGAAGAGCTCTGAAAATGTCCAAGAGGTCTAGTCTGTCCATCTCTTCATTTAATTCTCTTGTTTCTTTGTTGATTCTGTGTTTTGTTGAACTGTCTAAGTATGAGAGTGGGGTATTGAAGTCTCCCACTATTATTGTATTACTATTGATGTATTTTTGAAATTATTTCAGTAAGTGCTTGATGCATTTAGATGGTCCCTCATTGGGTGCATAGATGTTAATAATTGTTATATCTTCTTGGCTGATTGAACCTTTAATCATTATGTAATGACCTTGCCTATCTTTTATTAATTTATTTAATTTAAAATCTATTGTGTCAGAGATGAGAATGGCTGTTCCTGCCTTTTTTTGTGGTCCATTAGCCTGTATGATAGTTTTCCATACTTTCACTTTAAGTCTATATTTATCTTGTTGGGTCAAATGGGATTCTTGCAATCAGTATATGGTTGGGTTATGTTTTCTGATCCATCCTTCAACTCTGTGCCTTTTGATGGGTGAGTGTAAACCATTGACATTTACTTCTTCTTCTAGCATTTGCCCTTCTTCCGTAGCCAGTCAACAGCAAAGCTGTCAGGAGATGCTTGTTGCTGGCTTTGAAAGTGACTGGGATCCATGTGGATTCAGTCGGCTAGGAAGGATCGTCAGTTTCCCCAGTGAATGAGTACTCATGGGATGCACCATGAGAAGGTCGATCCAATGCAACCCATATTTACTGATATTATGCATTTAATGTGTTGTAGTGCCATTGTTCAATAAGTTTTTATTTGATATGTTGCAAGTATTATAGTGATGTTCTTGTTTATAAGAGGTCTTTTAGAACCTCTTTCAGGGCCGGTTTGGTGATAGTTGCTTCCTTTAACTGTTGTTTGTCTGAGAAGGTTTTGATGACTCCATCTAGTTTGAATGAAAGTCTAGTGGGATATATTATCCTTGGTTGAAACCCTTTTTCATTCAGGGCTTGATAGATATTTTGCCATTCTCTTCTGGCCTTTAGAGTTTGGGTAGAGAAATCTGCTAATAGTCTTATAGGTTTTCTCCTGTATGTGTTTTTTGTTTTTCTCTTGCAGCCTTTAGGATCCTTTCTTTATCCTTACTTCTTTTCATTGTGACTATGATGTGTCTTGGTGTCTTCAGGTCTGGTTTGATTCTGTTTGGGACTCTTTGAGCCTCTTGGATCTTAAGGTTTGGGAAGTTTTCTTCTATAATTTCCTCTAGAATGCTTGCTTCCCCTTCCCCTCTTTCTTCCTCTGGCAGGCCAATTATATGAATGTTACTTCTTTTGAGATCATCCCATATGTCTCTGCTGTTGTTTTCAGTGTCTCTCAATCTCTTTTTGAGCACTTTTACCTCTTTCTTAGTTTTCTCTAGCTCATCCTTTGTCTGGCTAATTATGTTTTCTGCTTCTGCTGGTCTTCTTCCCCTTCCCTTGGCTGCTTTCTTCATTACAGCTATTTTAGCTTTCAGTTTTCTGATTGCCGCAAGGTAGTTAGTATTTTCCTTGATGCTCTCATCTGTTGTTGCCCTAATACTGCTATTCCTTTCCTCCAAAGTTGTTTTCATCTGTGATTAATAAATTTATTATTGCTTGCATGCTTTTCTTATCTATGGTTACTTCTGGCTGATTTGTAGTTTCTTCTAGGCTCTTGTCTTCATTCATTGGAGTAGCAGTTTTATTTGCTCTTGATCTACCCATTTTTAATGTGTTTTTTATTTTTATATTCTGTTGTTCCTCAGTTGCTTTGTTTTATGTACAAGCCACACTGTACTAAATACCTTTATGACAAATGCAATCACCACCCTCAGAAATTACAATAGTAACTAAAGCACTGACTGAAGCAGTTTACCCAATACCAGTTAGTCCCACAATGTCTCCAGTTCAAGAAAAAATAGCAACCAAATCTAAATGAAGAAGAAAGAGAAAGGAAAAAAGGGATAGCAGGAATAGACTATTATGTAAATCTACTGTCCACTGTAGATTCTAGGGGTAGCAAGAGGGGAAGGGGAAGTAGAGCAGACACACACACAAAGAGAGTCCGCTCTGAGTCAGACTTCTTCCCTGAAATAGTTCACAAATAACTATCAGTGAATTCAGAGGGCAGACGGAGGAGGAATTGAGAAAGGAAGACAGGAAAAAAAGAGAGAAAAGAAAAAAGGAGAAATAAAGCAGTGAAAGGATACATATATATATATATATATGTGTGTGTGTGTGTGTGTGTGTGTGTATATATATATATATACATATATATATATACATATATATATTTAATTGGCTTGAGGGTGGGAGAAGGGCGATAGTGTATAGAGGAGGTATGAAAAGTGAGACAAGTTTTTCTCACAGTGAATGATATTTTTTGTCGTCTAGCAATGGAAAGTATACTAAGAGTTAATTTTGGTTACCTGAGGGGGGGGAAGGGATATGCATGTATATATAATAGTAATTGTAAAATAGAACAGAATAAAAAGCCCAAGCAGTGGGTCTACAGCTTGGACAGCTCCCTGTTAGCCTATGTACATTGAGTCTAGACAACTGATTGAGAAAGAAAACACAATACAAAACAAATGGGAAAAAAGAAAAAAAAAAAACTTTCAAGCAATCTTTCCCAGGCTGGGTGAGGCTTGCTTGGCTAGCTCATTGTCAATTGAATGGGTCTAAGTCCCTTACTCAGAGGAACAACAAAAATAGCCTAGAAATTTGGAAGCATGGTTTAATGGCACCCCAGTGGGCCAGGAATCTTGGTAAAGAAAGGAGCTCCACGGGGAGCCTGCTAGCAGCAGCTCCCTACCCCTGGGGTCTGGTTATGGGGAGAGGGAGGGCTGAGAGAAATAATCAAGAAATTTCCTTTCTTTTTGCTCTAATTTTTAACCCAAATTGAATTATAATCACCTCCCTGGTCTACCTTTAGGATGCCTCCTTGCTTGTCCCACTTAAGGCCAGGGTTTCAAGGCTTTCTAGTTGATGTCAGAGCCCACGGGTGCTGCTACTTTCCAGTCGCCATCTAGACTCTGCCTCAGATTCTATACATTTGTTTTTTATGTTACTGATTTTGGCTTTGATTAGTATGTACTTCCCTAATTTTAATAAGATTTAGTTTACATTGTTGGCCAGATTTGTTAGGCAGAAATTAAATAATGAATTTTGAGTCTGTCTGCTTTACTAATATGAAGATCTAAAGCTATATGTTTTTTGTAACTAATTTTCAATGGACATGTTTCAGCTGTGCCCTTAAGTTTTGATATGCTGTAATTTTATTATTTCCAGTTAGAAGTGTAGCTTCTAATTTAGTTTTTTTTTTTTTTTTGGACAAAGATTATATGCATTTGTGTGTTTTTTTAAAATGTATTTATAGATTTTTGGATATTGATTTCAAATGTAACTATATAGTGATTAGATATACTTTATGCAGTTTAATATATGGAATTTATTGAGGTCATTTAACATTAGTCAGATGGTATATGTCTGCTAATATTATCTTTGCACTCAAATTATGTGTTCTTAAGCTATTATATTTAGTGTCCTATAAATTTTAATTAGAAAAAGTTGATAGTATTATTTCAAATATTCCGCAACACACTTGCTATTCTTACTACTTTTTGTCTATTTCCATTAATTTGTTAGAAAAGGATGTTAAAATTCCCAATGTAGATATGGGTTTTTTTTACCTTCTTTTATCAGTTTTTTTTTTTTTTTGCAACTTTTGAAATGACATTATCATTTGCATATATTCAATATTATATTCCTAATGGATTTTTCTATTGTAATATATAGCCATTCTATCTGATGATGTTTCTTACCTTAAATTCTCTCTCTCTCCCTTTTTTTTTTTTTTTTTGCCTCCAGGGTTATTGCTGGGGCTCAGGGGCTACACTACAAATCCACTGCTCCTGGAGGCCATTTTTTTTCCCATTTGGTTTCCCTTGTTGTTATTATTTTGTCATTGTCGTTGGATAGGACAGAGAGAAAGGAGGAGAGGAGGTGAAGACAGAGAGGGGGAGAGAAAGATAGACACCTGCAGACCTGCTTCACGCCCTTGAAGCAACCCCCCTGCAGGTGGGGAGCAGGGGCTCAACCAGGGTTCTTTACACTGGTCCTTGCACTTCTCCCCATGTGCGCTTCCTGCTCCGTTACCTCCCGACCACCCTTAAATTCTCTTTTAATATGAAATTGTTATATCAGTTTAGTTGTACTTAGTAGAGGCATAGTATTATTGTGCAACCTATCTCCCAGTCTTACTTGCTTTTGTTAAAAAAACAGAATTTTCTTTTAAAACATATTTAATTAACTGTTTATGAGAGAGAGAGAGAGAGAGAGAGAGAGAAAACCAAAGCATCATCATGGGGACTTGTTACCAGGGACTGAACTCAGCACCTCATATTTGATAACTCAACACTATCCACTGTGTGACACCAACCCCTGCTACTAAAGTTGTCTGGTGTTAAAATCCAATTTGAAAATCTCTACTTTTTATTCATGTCTTTAATCCACTTATATTTAATGTAATTTTAATTTTTGACCATAAATGTTTTATACTATATTGTACAATGTTTATGTTATATCAAATCAATAAAAGTCTTACTATTTTTTAATTGTGTCATCAACCTATCCCATTTCTCTCTTGAAGTCTTTTAGAGTAATAAACATTCATAATAGTCCATTTTATTTCTTCTATTGATCTTTAACCATGATTATTGACTTATTTTAGGTGATTAAGAATTACACTGTTTATATTATCATAAACATTTAGCACTTGATATAATTCTTTTTCATTTAACCATTATTTTGCTTTACTGCTATGTATTGCCAATATTCGTTATATATTGTCATGTATTTTATACTTATGCTGGTAATATCTCAGTAAACTGTTATTTTTGCTTAAAACTGTCAACTATCTTTTGAAAACTTTAAGGAAGAAACAATTAATTTTGACCTCTTCTATCCAAGGTCTCAACTGAGGGGCAGAGAAAGTTTCTTTCCCCAGATTCAGTTTGGCACCAAGGGTCACCTTTCTGCTCTCTGCAAACAATCTTAGCTAGACTTCATGGAGTCTTTTTGTAAGCATAGGTCAGCATTCTGCTTAGTACTTGTGGTGAATTCACAATTTTTAAATTCCCCTTCAATCACCTTCCTCTTCCTGGTACCAATTTATCAAATTCCTTCTGCTTTTGTAGCCTTGCACTCTGAACTCTTGTTTCTCCATTGGAGGACCACATCTGTACTTGGGCTCCATCCCTTTGACACTGACTGGAGAAATGGACACAGAAGTCATGTGTCTCACATTCTGTTTTTCTACTCTCAAATATCCTGGTCCACCAGTTTAGTACCTCAGTGCAGGGTACATATATTTTGTGTGTGTGTGTTTTTTTTATGACTGCAATTGACATAGGAAAATATTCTACACATTTCTCCTCTGTGAGTAGAAGTTGTAGAAATTGAAACTTCTCTCCTTTTGAAACCATAAAGATTTTAAGATGGAGCAACACTTTCTGTATTATCTTATTATACAGGTATTTCCTAGTAGTCTTCAAAATATCCCAACAGCATGAGTTGTAGGCAACTCTTTTAGAGCAATACAGTTGGCAAATGTGGTAAGTGACTTCTGAGTCTCTTATCTCCTTTCAATGTTCAGGTGAGTTAGGAAGGAACCCTAGTAAATAAGAAGTTACTGCTATTACTGGTATTCTGTATGTTTGTGTCCTATATCTTTTAAGGACTGAAATTAGTCTGACTTTTTAATTCTACTCTAAGTTCATTTACTTCATCATCATTGTACCACTTTAACTAAATCAGCATTTTTTTCTTTGATTATTGCAACAGAAGCCCAGTTACCAAGTGTTTCTAACCAGCTGTTTCCATTGTCATACATTTGGGTTAAGAGTGATTTTCAACTTAAATTGGGTCACATCAGGGCTGTACTTCAAACATTTCATTTATTTCAGCCATTTTTATTTTTATAACATTATATGGGGGGGGATAATGGTTTCCAGTACAGTTGTTGATACATGAGTACAATTTCTTTTGTCCCTGAGATAGGCGTCTACACACCATTCCCACCCCCAACATAGGTCCTACTTCAGTGTCACTGTAACTTTTCAGTGTGCATTTCCTAAAGAACTCATAAAAATCTGTATTTATGTTATTTGGGAATATGCCTGCCTTTTTGTTATTTGATGTTTTGCACAATGTCTGGCATATAAAACACTCAATAAAATTATATCAAGTGCACATGAAATAAACATTAGATGATGGATTGACGAATTCATCTGGTACTAGATATGTTGTTTTTTTGTTTATTATTGGGCTTCTTCAAATCATCCCTAGTAGAGATACTCTTTTTTTCCTCCATTGAATGTGTAGATTTCTCAGGTTGAAATTATCTTGGAGGTGGAGTAATCTGAAACACTTTCCTTCTTAGTTCCACCTTTTACTTCCATGTGAAACATTTGTGTTTCTTCTTTTTATTTATTGTATTGTTATAGATTTTTGCTCAAAAGCACTCTTTTGAGGACACATAAATATATAAATATACCTATTCTCAGGGGGTTGAATGGTAGCACACCTGGTTAGACGCACATAGTACTAAGCACAAGAACCCACGCGAGGATCTGGGTTCAAGTTCTAGCTCCCCACCTGTGGGGTACAAGTGGTAAAGCAGGTCTTTTGTTGTCTTTCTCCTCTATATCCTCCACCCCTCTCAATTTCTCTGTCTTATAAAAAAATGGAAAAAATGAAAAAATATGTATATAACTCTTCAGTCAATGACAAAATACTGAGCAAATATAGAAAGTTTTCTCTTCACAGTAAATAAGATGGGTACTAAATTATCTCCATTGAGCATTACTTGTTACATGTAAATACAAAAGCAACCTAAGATTTTTTAAAGTTAATAATAACTTAAAAACATGATATTCAAAAGGTAATAAACAGGGAAGATGTAAGCCATGCTGTAAAATTGAATTGCTCTATCTTGTGGCATATTCTCTAAATTTTATGTGAGAGCTAGTCACAGGAATTTTTAAATAAGAAAAAGTGTGGCTACTTTTTAGGGTAAGTGACCACTTTGTAGAAGTTAGGATGCCATGCTTAATATGTAGACAGTAGCTAAAGGTTAAATATATAATATAATTGTAAGGGTCATTTAGCTAATTTAAAGCTGAATTTTACCTATTCTGTCACTAAATATATCACTTAAAAATTATTTCTCAAGAACAGATACATCATATAAATATTTGTATAAAAATCTACTCTGAAATACTGTATTAAGTTAGATATATGTCTTCATGTTATTAATAATTATCAATTAATATATTTTACTAATAATACGAACCATAAGCATTCAGTTGGCCACCTTAACACAATTAACTAAGACAATTTTTTTATTTTTTTAAGTTGTAGGAAATACCATCTTAACTTGCCTATCATGTAGATAATCTTTCAATATGTTCCTTAGAATTCAGTTATAAAAATCCTATTTTGTGAGAGTTTTGATGTCACATCAGAATAATGAGAGACTGACTCTAAAGCAACATTATAAATTATTTTTCTTTTAAACAAGTTTATAGGTTTCTAGGAATAGAGAATAGACAATAGTTTATGCAAAAATCTCTCCTGCCTGAGACACCAAATGACTAAGGTTCAGTCCCTACCCTAGCACCAGAATAAGGCCTCTAGGCCATCTTCTCACTTCCCATGAGAATTATTTAAAAGACTTAAACCATAATGTCATAAATACAGAACAGCTTTAAAATCTCATTTGTTTACCTAAGTTGTTATCTTTTCTTATAATTCTTAAGATTCTTAAGATAATTTTGGCCAGTGTGCGTAGCAATGCACATACCAAATTTTCTCATTGAGCCAACCTGCCGTTCAGAAACCAGCTGCCTCTAGGTCATTATAAACATGACCAACAATCCTACAATCCTAGCCACAATATTTTAAAGAATAAAAATAAAAACACATATAGCTCAAAAGACAGTTACTACATGGTTTCTCTCATGTGTGGAATATAAATAGGGCAAACACAGTGGCAAAAACTGATGAAGCTAATTATGAGACTCACTACAAACTGTGGTGGCTCTGGAAGAAAAGAGCCTCTCCTCTCCTCTCCTCTCCTCTCCTCTCCTCTCCTCTCCTCTCCTCTCCTCTCCTCTCCTCTCCTCTCCTCTCCTCTCCTCTCCTCTCCTCTCCTCTCCTCTCCTCTCCTCTCCTCTCCTCTCCTCTCCTCTCCTCCCCTCCCCTCCCCTCCCCTCCCCTCCCCTCCCCTCCCCTCCCCTCCCCTCCCCTCCCTCTCCCCTCCCCTCCCCTCCCCTCCCCTCCTCTCCTCTCCTCCCCTCTCCTCTCCCCTTCCTTCCCCTTCTCTCCAATGTTCTTTTCTTGTCTCTTCATTTCATTATCTCTTTTCTTTTTCTCTTTATCTTTTTATTACTACCAGGGTTATCACTGGGCTTCATTGCCATCACTACTAATCTACCACCCCCGGCAGCCATTTTTTCTTTTTTCTTTTTTTTCCTAATTTTTATTAAACACGACAGAGAGAAATTGAGAGGGGAGAGGTGTATAAAGAGGGAGGGGGAGAGATAAGACACCTGCAGATCTTCTTCACTGCTTGTGAGGCACCCCCACTGCAGATAGGGAGCAAAGCTCAAAACTGGATCTTTGTGTTTGGTGATCTGTGCTCTTAATCAGGAGCCCATCCCCCACCCCACCCCACCCCCGCCGACCCCCTTATATAAAGTTTTTTTTAATTTTTTTAAATCAAGAGAAACTGAATCCCTATCATTGTAATATCATCCAACAGTTCCCATTCTGCTTTACTATGTGTGCCAACCAAGTTCAACCCCAGCCCCCACTTCATTGCAAGAAGATTTGATAAGTGGTCTCTTTCACTCTTTTACTCTGCCTCTCTGCCTCTAAGAATTAAGAAAATAAATAAATAAGAAATAAGGTCAATCCATATGTGTTAATGTCAGAAATATGTTTAAACTAAAAGGCGCATTATAGAAAATAAAATATTCTGTTACTCATGTACATTTCTATGAAAAAAATAAATATATTTGTAGCCAGAAGGAAAATTTTGAACTGATAAAAGTTAAGACTAGGGAATATTCTTCTGCTGTTTGATGTTTCAGTATAAGTACAATTTAATGACATGAGATTAGTTCCTTAAATTAAAAAAAGTGCATTCTCTTTTTCTTTTGCTTTAGTACGACTAAAAACATGCTCATGTTTTTAGTGGATGACCATGGATGATCAAATTTGCTGTTTATTCTCTGGGTAAACATAGGCTGAACTACATAGACCCAATTATATGCAGATTTTCAAAAATAAATACATTAGAAAAGAAATTGAGATTTTAGACAGTTTTAAAATACTTTTCTGTGTATGGGAATCAGGCAGTAGCGCAGAGGGTTAAGCACATGTGGTGCAAAGTGTGGACTGCCTAAGGATCCCGGTTCGAGCTCCCAGTTCCCCACCTGCAGGGGAGTCACTTCACAGGCGGTGAAGCAGGTCTGCAGGTGTCTTTCTCTCCCCTTCTCTATCTTCACCTCCTTTCTCTATTTCTCTCTGTCCTATCCAACATCGACGACAAAAAGAATAACTACAACAATAAAACAACAAGGGCAACAAAAGGGAATAAATAAATATTTTAAAAATAAATAAATAAAATAAAATAATTTTCTGTGAAGAATAGAGCCTAGATGTTGTAAATTTTTTTAGTCACCTCTTTTTATTAAATACAGCTCAAATGTTGTGAGTTATACTTTATAGCCATGCCATGCTGCTAATCATCTCCACCTGAGCTATTTCTCCAGTTTTTCAAAAAGTTAAAGCTGGATTTTCAATGTGGGGAAAGAGTTTGATATTACTATTCCCCAATTTGTTCAGTAGCCAATCTTACCTACATTAAATATTTCTCCTAGGAAAAGGCAAATCAAGATACTTACATTGTGCAGTCCATTGTTTGACTAGCCTGTACCACACATAAAATATTACTAATCAGATTTTTCTGTTTAAATTTTAAATTGGAGAAGAGTGGTAAAAATCACGTAATATGTGAAAGAATGTAGGCACTAAAGAAAATACAATAAATAAATAAAAAGAACTAAGAATAAAGACAATGCAGATATCAGGGCAGGAAAACACTTAAGAACCAAAACCATTATAACCATGTATGACTAAGGTTCTGAATACTTATCTGGTGCAAACTCAGAACTTAGTGACTTTCCTGAATAGATATCACCATCGGTAGAGGGACTATTATTGGGGCATAAAAGCCAAAAATGAGCAGTGGGGCTCTGACTCTTCTTACAAAAAGTAGTGCATTTAAATCACTTTTCACCCCATAAAAAAACTCATATTGTGTCACAACTAAAAATATACAAGTGATAAATATTATTCCATTAAAACTGTCCTCCGTAGTCAGGCAGTAGTGCAGGGGGTTAAGCGCAAGTGGCACAAAGTACAAAGACCGGCATAAATCCCTGTTGGGTGAAGCAGGTCTGCGGGTGTCTTTCTCTCCCCCTCTGTCTTCCCCTCCTCTTTCCATTTCTCTCTGTCCTATCCAACAACGACGACATCAAAACAACAATAATAACTACAAGAATAAAACAACAAGGGCAACAAAAGAGAATAAATAAATAAATATTTTTTAAAATGTCCTCTATGTTTCTAGAACCTGTAATTTTGTAGGTTAATTTCTTTTTTTTTAATATTTATTTATTTATTTATTCATTCCCTTTGTTGCCCTTGTTGTTTTTTTTATTGTAGTTATTATTGTTGTTATTGATGTCATCATTGTTGGATAGAACAGAGAGAAATAGAGAGAGGAAGGGAAGACAGAGAGGGGGAGAGAAAGACAGACACCTGCAGACCTGCTTCACCGCCTGTGAAGTGACTCCCCTGCAGGTGGGGAGACGGGGGCTCCAACGGGGATCCTTAGGCCGGTCCTTGCGCTTTGCGCCACGTGCGCTTAACCCGCTGTGCTACCGCCCAACTCCCTGTAGGTTAATTTCTTTAGGAAGGAGAGGCTGTCACAGAGCTAAAGAATATATATATATATATATATATATGAAAAGAAAGGAAGTAGAAGCAGAATTGTGCCAAGGAATACATCAGCCATGATCCAGATCTGACATAATCTCTGCCAACCCCAGAGGAAGCTCCAGGGCAAAGATTGTCCTTTAAGGAATCATCACACTGGCAAAAAAAAAAAAAAAGCTATTTTACTACTTACCACCTGACTAAATCATTGACTTGAATTGCCCCGAGAAGAGCAGAATATAATATCATCTCAGTGGGAATGGAAACTGTAGATTCTTCTAGCTCGAATATATCAGCTAATCACTGACCTTGTAGTAGAGCAGCAAATTATTTTCTGAAGAACGACTTAAGTGGAACATCTCCATTCTTTACTCATATCTCAGAGACTAAGTGAAGTTGAAGTCCTAGAAGTACTTTCCTTATTTGAAATAGGTTTGAAGTCATTGGTATCTTGACACACTTAATGCTTTAAGATGGTTTTTCTTTTCTTTCAATAAACTGAGAACACTGGAGGGATTCTGTAGTTTATTGATGAAAGTGGTCATACATCTCTTTGATAATTTATCAGAAGTATGCCATATTTGATCTCTATATTAAAACTAGTCTGTTAATGTGTTAAATAAATCACCAATCCATAGAATACTATGCAGGCTGATAATAGTGAGAATTTTATGTTGATAGTACATAGAAAGCAAGTAGCTGTTACCTAAGAGTGTATTGTGGGTATTCTAAAGTCAGAGACTAATCTCTCTCTGTGTGTGTATGTGTATGTATATGTATATATATCATCTGAGGAGTGAAGTTTGTGTGGCACCTATGGCTTTGCACATAAATCTGGCAAGTTGACACAATCTGTCTGTGGAATACTCTGGTTGAAAGCAAACAGGTCTGTTGAAAGTCCTGGTCATGCTTAGTTCTTACAAGTAGTGAGAGAGTCATTTCATACCTACTTACATTGCATGGTAGGTACAGAGAAAGAGGCAGGTTTTGACACAGGGACATTCTTTCACCCTTTCTTTTATAAGACTTGTCAAAAGACTAAGGTGAAATGAAAAATATACCAGCCAGCAACAAGGTGATAAATGGGCCTGGGGATTATGAGTTCCAATCAACTCTGATGATGTCTGGGAAACATTTTCATTATGTGATAGTTGAGTGGGGGGAAAGAGATCACTTTTCCTATAGAAAGAAATAAATGGCTTGAAATGTTTCTTTTTCTGTTCATGACTAAGGGCCCAAGGTTATTTCAGCACTGGGCACTACAGGAATACAGAATGGAGAAACATTAATTTCTTAGGCAAATATTTTTCTGCCATGTGATGTCTCTATCAGAAAAGAATCTCATGGCTCTGATAATACCACTTTATGGTAAATTTGTCTTTACATTTTACTAAATTCTTTTTTATTAGTGATTTAATAATAATCAACAAGATTGTGGGTTAAGAGGGATATAATTCCATTTAATTCCCACTACCAGAGTTTCTAATCCCATCCCATCCACTGGAGGATTCCCTATTCTTTTTTACATTTTTTAAAAATTTAATTTATTTTTATTTATTTTTGTCTCCAGGGTTATTGCTGGAGCTCAGGGCCTGCACTACGAATCCACTGCTCCTGGGGGCCACTTTTTCCCTTTTGTTGTCCTTATTGTTCATTGCTGTTGCTGTTATTATTATTGTTGTCATTGCTGTTGTTGTTGCTGGATAGGACAGAGAGAAATGAGAGAAGAGGTGAAGAAAGAGAGGGAGAAAGATAGATACCTGCAAACCTGCTTCACCATCTGTGAAGCGACCCTCTTGCAGGTGGAGAGCCGAAGGCTGGAACCAGGTTTCCCCATGCAGGTTCATGTGCACTCAATCCACCATGCCAGGTCCCTGGAGGGTCCCCTATTCATTATCCCTCTGGGTGTATGAATCAACAATATTTTAAATACTTTTTTATTAATTTATTATTAGATAGAGACAGACAGAAATTGAGAGGGGTGGGGAGATAAAGAGGGAGAGACAGAGAGTCATCTACAGCCCTACTTCACCACTCATGAAGCCTTCCCTCTGCAGATAGGTACTAGGGGCTTGAACCTGGGTCCTTGTGCACTGCAGTGTGTGTGCTTAACCAGGTGTGCCACTGCCTGGCCCCGGACCAAAGATGTTTATGGGGTGCAGAAAGTGGGAGGTATTTGCTTCTCTGCTGGACATGGACATTGACAGTTTGATCCATATCCCCAGCCTGTTTTTTTTTTTTCCCTATTGGGGTAGGGCTCTGGAGAGGTGAGGTTCCAAGACATAGTGGTGAGGTTGTCTGCCTAGGGAAGTCAGGTTGGCATCCAGATAGCATTTGCAACTTGATGGCTGAAAAGCATTAAGATACAAAGCAGAACAAGTTGCTTAATAATCAGGAACCAAAAAGTAAGAGTAGAACAGATGATATTTGGGTCTTCACGTTGGAAGAAGATGGAAAGTCTACTTTAGGTATATTCTAAGGGGCCCATGACTTTACTAATAGTTGTCTGATCCTGACAGCTAACATACAGGTGGGCTAAAAGTATTGTCTGGGGAAATGGTATCAGAATTGGCAATAGGACTAGAAAGTTGCATCAGGGCTAATACATTCTAAGGATACTATCCTTCCACATAGTCTTTTCATCCAAATAGCCTTCCTCCTATTATTCTACCCATTCATCTGTCCATCCATCCGTCCATCCATCCATCCATCCATCCATCCATCCATCCATCCACTTATCTAGCCATCCAACTAGCTACCATATTGAAATCCCTATGTTCATTAGGAATGACAGTGTATTCAGCATTATATGAACAAGAAACAGAATCATGAGTTAAAAATAAATTGCTTCTGGTGAGAAGAGAGCACAACAACTGAGCAAAGGACTTGTATGTAAAAGGTCCCAGGTTCACTCCCCAGCATCATCACTAGCCAGATGAGCAATGCTCTGGTAAGCAAAGCAAAACACAACACACTCACTCAGAAAGTCATTTTAAAACAAAATAAGTTTATCAACTTCTGTCAGGCTAGCGACATGAGAGAGAGATAACCCAGGAACCAAGCCCGTGGTGGCGAGACTGTTCAAATCTTTATCCGAACGCCCCAGAGTCGGGCAGTAGCACACCTGGTTTAGCCACATGGTGCAAACCGCAATGTCCAGCGTCAGCCTCCTGGTCCGAGGTGCACACTCTCTGAGGCCTGAAAATGGAAGAGACAAGTTGGAAACCCAAGTGGCTTGACAATACCATACATGGTTAGGAAAGGGGAGGAAAAAGGTAAAAGGGGGCTGGGAAGGCAGGGACTTCCTTAGCAATTGTTGCTATGGGTTTAACTGGTAGGATTAATAATACCCTGCAGGGAATTAGGAAGGAGACCTTCCATGCAAAATAATGATTATGTACATATAAGGGAGCAGGCCATAGTATATCAGGAATGCAGGGTGCTTTGTGAGACAGGGAGTCTGATAAGATGAGTCAAACCATGGGGGGGTCTTGTCCCTCCTTGTTTGACTTCTCAGGAGAGAGAAAGAGAGACTGACAGAATGGATGTGCCCCTCAGATCAAGCCCTGCCAAGCTCAACTACATCCTCACAATTTCCCTACAAACTCCAACATTGTATTTGTGAAGGTGGAAAATGAAGTGTGCTTATGACTGGAAGTGAATTTCTTTTGTGGTTGTTTTGGTCAAGTTTCAAAAGAAATTAATATCAAAATTAAAACAATTTAGATCACCTAACATTCATAGAATGTACTGTTCTCAGCAAATGCTGGAGAGGTTGTGGGGTCAAAGGAACCCTCCTGCACTGCTGAAGGGAATGTAAATTGGTTCAACCTCTGTGGAGAACAGTCTGGAGAATTCTCAGAAGGCTAGAAATGGACCTACCCTATGATCCTGCAATTCCTTTCCTGGGGATATATCCTAAGGAAGCCAACACACCCATCCAAAAAGATCTTTGTACACATATGTTCTTAGCAGCACAGTTTGTAATAGCCAAAACTTGGAAGCAACTCAGGTGTCCAACAACAGATGAGTGGCTGAGCAAGTTGTGATATATATATATATATATATATATATATATATATATATATATATATATATATATGACTTCACCATTTTCAGCAGATCTTGGATGGACTGTGAAAAATTCATGTTAACTGAAATAAGTCAGAAACAGAAGGATGAATATGGGATGATCTCACTCTCAGGCAGAAGTTGAAAAACAAGGTCAGAAGAGAAAACATAAGTAGAACTTGAATTGGAATTGGCATTTTCCACCAAAGTAAAAGACTCTGGGCTGGGTGGTAGGGAGAATACAGGTCCAAAAAGGATGACAGAAAACCTAGTGGGGGTTGTATTGTTATATGGAAAACTGGGAAATGTTATGCATATACAAACTGTTGTATTTACTATTGAATATAAACCATTAATTCCCCAATAAAGAAATTAAGAAAAAGAAAACTGATGAAAAAAAATCACTAATAAAAAATAATAATTAAAAAATGTACTGTTCTTTCTGAAATTATAATCCAACTATAAAGGAAGACCCAACAAATAATATGAGACTGTTCAAAACAATGAAGTTATAAAATAAAAAATATATATTAACATGTGTATATATACACACCTACATAAATATATGTATATATATACATATATATATATACATATATATATGGCATTTCAGACTGTTATGACTATATAATTTGAAGTCTCATGTATATTTTTATCCTTATACATACATATATATATATATATATGTGTGTGTATTTATATACTTTTTAAATACATCTGTGTGTGCATGAAATAAGTAAGAAATGGAAATGGTGTACTTTTGAAGTCAAGGAAGCTTTTAAGGAGGAACAAACATGTAAATATGTGGTTTTAGTAAAGATTGTGAGTAGGATTTAAAGAACTAAGAAATGGGTGAAGGAGTATTAAGTAGACATCCATGACTATGATGAGTTAGGAGTGCAGATGAGTCTACCAGAGAGTAAATGATTTATCTTTTCTTGAATCATCAAAAGGTGAGGACTGACAACTGTGATATGATAAAGTTATATCCGCTCTCTGCTATCAAGCTCCATAGTTCTCTTTTAAACATTTTACTTATTTATGTGTCTATTTATTTTTGGACAGGGACAGAGAGAAATCAAGTGGAGAGTAGGAATTAAAGAGTGGGAAAGAGAAAGAGAATCACCTGCAGCAACAGGAAGCTTCCCCTCTGCAGGTGGGGACCTGGGGCTTGAACCTGGGTCCTGGAGCATTTTAACATGTGTTCTCTATAGGGCACATGGCAGCCCAGTTCTATCAAATTTACAATTCTAATTGGGTATTTGCTTTTTGTTTTATATTGTCCAGACATTTTGCTTTTACTGAATTGCTTTTTTGGTGCATCTTTATTTGTTTGTTTATTTATTCCGAGCAGAAAATCAAGTTATCCTTAAACTAATTTCCTACTTTAGGTTGGTCCAAGAAGAGAGTATGGTATTATCTCAGGGCAGCACTTAAGGAGTTCAAACTCTCCAGAAATGGGAAGCAGACTCAGCTTTTCAGCCTTTAGTGTACTGTTTCTTCCAGTGCAATTGTCTGCTCTTCCTCACTCAGCTTTCTTCAATATGCATTGGCAAATCTTAACAGCTTTTACCCTTGTTGATCTGCATGACAGACCTCTACTAATTCTTAAACTGCAAATTAAATGCTTGAGGCTGAACAAAGATCAGATTAAAAACTTTACACTTCACAGAGACCAGCTCAGCAGGGGCAGTCAGACTGTTTAAACCATCTTGAAGGAGTGGAAACAGTCTGTTGTTGTCTGGAAGCCCATTAAAGCAGGAGCTAGAGGAGCTTACTGTGATACTAAAGTTAATTTCCTACAGGCTGAAAGGTGCCTTGGACACAATAAATAATAAAAATAATATATTGTCTTGTCAAAACATGTTTTATATACACATTAGTCTAACTTATTATTTAACAAGAAGAGTGTAGGTTATAATCCCATTGCTATCTACCAGAGTTTTATGAAATGGAATTATATTACAATAGAATCATTTCCTAAGGGGGTTAAATGTAGGAAGAGACTGTTTATACCAGGGTGTAAATTGTCTAGGGATATAATTACTCAGTGCATTTTTGAGCTGTTTTTGTGATATACCTTGTTAGTAAAATTATCTCTCTTGGAAAATACAAAATAGACTAGAGCTGGCAAGTGGAAAATGTAAAATGCTAATTTAAAAATTATTGATTCATTAATTAAGCAATGCACTTTAAAAAGAATGTAACTATTTTAATTTACATTAGAAGAGTTGGGAGCACCTGTTCTCTGTGCCATACAGAATTCATGAGCAGATCATGCAATGGCAAGACACCCTGTTAAGGATGGTGAGATTTAGACAGCATTAGGAAAAATGAAGATAAAATAATAGAAGTGAGCAACATTTTTGGTAAGAAAGTATCATTAGTGCTAGGTACATGAGCAAAGGTTGGCAATGAAAGAGAAGAAAATATGCAACTAGATTAAATTGCAAACAAATAACATAGAAAAAGAAAAATGTACATAACCTCAAGTGACTTCAATTTACATTTCAAGAGGAGGAGGAGGAGATGACCATAAAGAGACTAATGAGTATCCAGAGTCTGGTAAATTGTGGAATATATGTTGACAGAAAATGAAGGGGGATTATCATTCCAAACTGATGAAAATTTGCAATGCTAATACATTTTGAGGAGAGGCCAAGAAATAGAATTTTCAAGACTATCTAAGATGTACAATAGTAAAGAGATGCCTATTACCCTTGGTATGAATAGTTTTGGAGGGGCTCTAATTCAAATATTTGCCTGAATTTTTAAGGGCCAAATTTGTCACTGCAGGTGGCCATCGGTCTTCCACTATAAACAGAATGCTCTTAGGAATAATAATGTTGGCAGTAATGTTATGTTCACTCCGAAGCATGGAAATGCATACGAAGCAGAAAGTGCTAGTTTCTTGGTAGTGAATGAGACTAGGTATGTGGCTTCTAGAGGTCATAAACAAGAAGTCAGTGGGTCTGAAATATAAAAACAGGGGCTGAGTGGTGGTGCTCTTGGTTGAGAGCACATGTTACCATGAAGTAGTACTTGGGTTCAAGCTCCCTGTTCCCATCTGCAGGGTGGGCATTTCGTGAATGGTGACTTAAAGCTGCAGGTAGCTGTCTCTTTCCATCTCTGTCTCCCCCTTCCATCTCCATTTCTATCTCTATGCAATAAGTGAATAGATAAAATAATTAAAAAATAAAAATAACAGAACAATTTCTAATAAATAAAAAGTAAATTGGGACACCTAAATTAAGACTCTGGAGAGTAGCAGCAGCTGTGTTTCACTCTCCTGGATTAAGTAGAAAGAGTGAAGAGGATCGCCTGAGAAGTCAACAGAACAAGACTAGGATTACTTTGGGAGCCCACCAAATCATGGGTGAGTGCAAACACATGTGGCTTCTGGACAGAAGTGAGGCTTAAGGAGAGATTCCTCGGGCTAAAAACCCATATCTAACCCTAATCTGAAGTGGCTGGTAACAGCTAGGCACTTTGCCAGTTGAAGACCTCTGGTCTGAGTTTTATCAACAGAGAGGCTATCCTAAGTCTCACCAGTTCTAACTGTGAGTCTCCAATGCTACTGTGCCTTGGAGGCTTGGAGCAGCAAGAGGAAGCCCGAGGTTGATGTCAGAGGGCAGAAAACTGACTAGGCAACTCAGAAGAAAATCTACACTCCTGGTGGTCTGGAGGTGGGGCTCTATAGTGGGAGCTTTTCCACATCTTTCTCCTGATGAATTAGGAGACATGGTGAATAATTGTCTCAGAATCTATGGAGTACAAACAAGATTTGTTTAGAAACTCACAGAGCCAAGGAGTACTACCCAGTTTTGTTCTGGCTGCTGGCAGAGCGGCCAAAATGCGCTGGGGATTTGGACCCTCATGGCGTGGGGGTCTCTTTGCATAACCACGTGCTAGCTCTCCCCCATCCTGTTTTATCTCTTGGTCAGGAGTGAGTGATTAAGCTAAAAACTCTACTTATAGTTAAAAAGCCCTCAGGCTCCTGTTACCTACAGGGAAGATAAATAACATAATATAAAAAGAAAATTGGGGTCTGGGATATCAGGAAGATTTTTGCCAATGATGTCAGTTTTTCATTTCTCTCTATACCCTTTACTTGGATTCTCTTAATATTGTACATGATTTTAATTATCATCTATGGTTATTACTCCCAAACTTATTCCTCTTCACTGATAAATTTCCTTTGAGCTTCAAATCCATGTATCAAACTGTTTGATGGGCAACTCTTAAATATTGCATGGTACTTTCAGCTGTTTCTTATCTGAAAAGCACTTTGTGTCTCCTTCAAACCCAAGTGATAACTTAGCAAGATAAAGCATTCTTTGGTGGAGGCCCTTTTTCATCCAGAAGTTTGAATATATCCTGCCAGCTCTTTCATGCTTTTAGTTTTTCTATTGAAATATCTGTGGGTAGTAGTTTTCTTTTTTTTCTTTTTTTCCCTTTATCACTGGGTGTGATCTACTATGTTAGATAAGACAAACAATAAATATAATACCCCAAACTGAAAACAACCCAGATGCCCAATGACAGATGAATGGCTAAGAAAGTTGTGATAGAGGGCCAGGTGGTAGTATAGTGGATTAAGTGCACAGGGCTCAAAGTGCAATGACCAGCATAAGGATTCCAGGTCAAGCCCCGTGGCTCCCCACCTGTGGGGGGTGGGGGTCACTTCACAAGCAGTGAAGCAGCTCTGTAGGTGTCTTTCTCTCCCCGTTTCTGTCTTCCCCTCCTCTCTTGATTTCTCTCTGTCCAACAACAACAACAGCAATGGCAACAACATGGGCAACAAAATGGGGAAAATGACCTCCAGGAGTAGTGGATTTGTAGTACAGGCACCGAGCCCCAGTGATAATCCTGGAGGCAAAAAAAAAAAAAGAAAGAAAGTTGTTGTGATAACATTTACACAATGGAGTACTATGCATCTATTAAAAATGATGATGTCAGTTCCTTTGCAATATATTGTCAACACTTGAAGGTAGCATGTTGAATTAAAGAAAGCAGAAAAAGGAAGACCAAACAGAATTCTCTCTTATATAGGGAGAACTTAAAAATAAAGGACAGTAAGGGAAAACATAAGATGGAACTTTCACTGGGTGTGGTGTGTGGAACTAAAGGAAAGAACTCTGGGGCAAGAGAAAGGAATAGCATGAAGTGACACTGGAGTCTTAGTGTATTTCCTAGACACCTGTCAAGGGGAGATGTGAGGCTGTGCCTAAGTGTTAAACACTATGCTGTGGGAGTCAGGCAGTAGCACAGAGGGTTAAGGGCATGTGGCTCAAAGTGCAAGGACCGGCATAAGGATCCCGGTTTGTGCCCCCCGGCTCCCCATCTGCAGGGGAGTCGCTTCACAAGCAGTGAAGCAGGTGTCTGTCTTTCTCTTCCCCTCTCTGTATTCCCCTCCTCTCTCCATTTCTCTCTGTCCTATCCAACAACGATGACATCAATAACAACAACAATAATAATTACAACAATAAAACAAGGGCAACAAAAGGGAATAAATAAATAAGTAAATAAATATAAAAAAACACTATGCTGTAAAGCATTAAGCCTCCAATCAGATATTTAAAAAATAACATAAGAAGAAATGGAAAAAAAGTCCTACATATATATATATATATATATATATATATATTTGTGTATGTATATATATATACATATATATGTGTGTATATATATGTATATATACATATACAGGGAGAAATATATATATATATATATATATATATATATATATCCCTCTATTAATGTTGAAATGAGTTATCAGGGAAGTGGCAGCATTGCATATTTCATAGTCCTGTGATTAGGTCTCAGTGTGTTAACGAACTTTTGAATTTGGAATGTGAATTTCACAAGAGCTTTCTGTGTGTGATTTTCCTCTTTAGTGGAATAAGACATGAAGTTGGGTATGTTGCTTTCCCTAGGTATATCTGACTTTATTAATATCCAGAAGGTTAGACTCTGGTTAATTAGTTTTCCTTAAAGACAGATCTTGCTAAAGAACAGACAACTCTGGCATTTTACAAAATGCTTCCTTTCTCCACTTCCCTATGTTAACATGAGAAAGTTTTTCTCAGGTATTTACAGTGAGTGTCTCATTGAAGGTAAATCTCACAAGTCTGTGGGGACTTTCTAATAACATGGTCCCTCTGTTGGTCTTTATTTATTTATTTTTTTTAATTTTTAAAATTTATTTATTTATTCCCTTTTGTTGCCCTTGTTTTATTGTTGTTGTTACTAATGTCATTGTTGTTGGATAGGACAGAGAGAAATGGAGAGAGGAGGGGAAAACAGAGAAGGGGAGAGAAAGATAGACACCTGCAGACCTACTTCACCGCCTGTGAAGTGACTCCCCTGCAGGTGGGGAGCCTGGGGCTCAAACTGGGATCCTTATGCCGCTCCTTGCGCTTTGCGCCACGTGCGCTTAACCCGCTGCTCTGCCACCCAACTCCCCTCTGTTGGTCTTTAATACTCACAGTAGCCTACACTAAATTGCCAAGAATTTGTCTACTGCAGTTCCAGTTTCAAAGGTTAGTAAAAGTTTCTTTGCTAGTTTCTCTTGTTCCTGAGTATCTTGTCCAGTAAGTCATGCTTTCTGTGTTTACTTGTCTGTTTATCTAATCATAGGACTATTTCCTATAGGTTTGTCCCAACCTCCCCTCTTTAGAACCCAAGAAGAGTTGTTGATTTTTCAGTCTGCTTCAGATTTTGAAAAGTATTTTTTTATTAAAGAAATAACGGCTAGCAGGACAGTTTCTGGAACATGGGTACTATTTCTGACCTCTCTGTGATAGATCTTTGCCAACCTCTCTTATCACCAACTTAAGTCTTTCTCCACCATCATGCACTGGGTCCCCCAACACCTTCTCTACCTCTTCTCATCTTCATCTACCCACAGAAGTCTTTGGTTTGCTGCAATACACCTGTTTCAGTGTTTAACTTGTTAGAAAGGAGTTGAAGTTGTCAAGTTCCTTGTAAACAGACCCAGAAACCAGATGTTAGTTCTTTAGACAAAAATTCATTGACCACCCCCATCTGGTTTAAAAGCCATTTTATATCTTCCTATTGAAACTTACCCTAACAAGTTCCCTTCATATTATATTAAATTTTGTTTTCTTCTCTTCTATGAATGGTGGATGCTCAAGTAGAATCCAACTCATTCATCAGTTTCTTTAGTATGTGGCATAATAAACAGACATTTGCTCAGTAAATAATACTTTTTGTAACCCTAATGTCTGTAATCATGTCTAGAAAACAGTAGAAATGCACTGAATAAATGAATGATAAATAAATATAACTGGGGCTGGGTGGTGGTGCACCTGCTTGAATGCACATGTTAAAATGTGTAAAGAGCCAGGTTCAAGTCCCCCGTTCCCACCTGCAGGAGGAAAACTTTATGACCGGTGAAACAGTGTTGCAGGTATCTCTCTACCTCTCTCTCTATCATTCCTGCCCTTCTTGATTTCTGCCTGTATCTATGTAATAAATAAATTAATGATAATAAAAAATTAAAAATTTAAAAAATAGGACCTATTAAACCCACTAGGCCCATTGAAGTCTGTTAATATCACATGTATTTAACTATATGGTGCATTCAATAAGAATTTTGTGAATGGGCCATAATTTAGGACTCTCTACATACATTCTGCACAATTCCTATATAGAAAATCATATTTAGGACAAAGCTACAAGCAGGGGATACTAGAAGGTTACATTTTTTAAAAAGAAGAGAAACTGACTAACTGTAGTTTATGACTAAAAATGAGTCATTTTCTATTTTGTGCACTTCGCATTTTCCAAATTTCTTATTTCTAAATCAAAGCAAAAATGTTATAAAAACCACACCATGGTATCACAATAGGAGTGGAAGAAGTAGGAAGAAGATAGCAATTAGTAATATAGAGTCTAAAATTACCTTTTCGCATTAATGCGGCCTTATGAGCCATTCGAGCAGTTGGCATTTATGTTTGGTGCACAAAGGCTGAGCTGCCATCAGCAGTTTTCAGAATGTCGCTTGAAC
The DNA here is from genome assembly GCF_950295315.1 of Erinaceus europaeus. Taxonomy (NCBI): domain Eukaryota; kingdom Metazoa; phylum Chordata; class Mammalia; order Eulipotyphla; family Erinaceidae; genus Erinaceus; species Erinaceus europaeus. The sequence goes on from NC_080178.1 coordinate 19,675,055, forward strand.
TCCTGTCAAGTAACAGGATATTCATTCATCTTCATCAGCTATAAATTTAGAATCCCAATTCAATTTAAAAATATTTATTGAGCTCTTAATATGTGCCAGGCACTCTGCCAGGCATTGGAGCCACAAAGGCAAACAAGATACAGTCCATGACCTGGAGGCTTTCCATTTAGACAGAAGAGAGACATGCTAAAAAACACAACCAAGCCAATAATCAAACCCCGCCAAACTCAGCACAATTATTACAGTGAAACCTGGGTGACAAAGGAGACCCTATCTGTCTAGTCCATTTTGCATTCTGTGTTGCAAGTAACATATCCAAGTTCCAGAAGACAACTAGTAGTTATTTTTTTCAAAAGTGAGACTCAGAACATACTCTCAAGGTATGTAGTATTGTGAATTAGAAGGATTTTTTTTTTCTTCTTTCAAATGAAATCTTGGTTTCTAATCTAGTTTAGAGCAACTCCATAAACGGTAATGATTAGGTATGACTCTTCTTATATTGGGAAAGTAAAATCTCACAGAACACATGTCTCCTGAAACAGAAATGGATAAGTACAGATGGAACAGTTCTTTGAAGATCTACATATAGCCTAGACATGACCTTTCTTTCCATCTTATTTCCATATTACCCATTCCATGGTAGCACCACTAACTATAGGGATAAAAACACAGAAAAAGATCATATGTAAAGGGAGAATAGATTTTTGAGTAAGAACAGGTTTCGAACATCTGGCTGGGAGACCTAAAGTTAAGTTACTTTATCTTTCTGAGCCTCAATTTATTTAAAAGTGAAGAAGGTGGGTACTGGTACCATATGACAGCAACAAAGACAAAACAAATGTTACTCCATGGAGAGTGTAACTCTTTGGTCTCTCTCCCAGAAATAAGTAAAATTTTAAAGTAAATTAACAAAATGGAGTTTTATATATCAAATAATGACTGTGAAAGTTAAATGGAATAGTACATGAAATTTTCAGTGAAATCAAATATAATAAATAAATATTATAAAATATTATTTAATCAACTGTAGATGGCTAAATCTATGTCTATAATAGTTAAATCTATATTAAACATGTACAGACTTTTTCTCATCACTATTCTCTAAACAGTACAGTATAACAACTATATGTAGAGCATTTGCATTGCTTTAGATATTCTAAGGAACACAGAGATTATTGAAAGTGTGCAGGAATAGGAAGCCTGGGAGGCGATGCACTGGATAAAATGTTGGACTTCCAAGTATGAAGCCCTGTGTTTTTTCTCTTGCATTGTGTACGCCAGAGTGAAAATCTGGTCTCCATCGCCTCCTTTTCTAACTTCTCCCTCTTCTTCCTCTACCTCTCATGCCTATCCCCCCCTCCTCCTCTTTGTTCTTTATCTTCCTTTCTTCACTAAGACATCTTTAAATGGGGGGCCAGACGGTTGTGCACCTGGTTGAGAGCATACATTACAGTGTGTAAGCATCTGGGTTCAGGCCTCTGGTCCCCACTTACAGGGGAAAAGCTTCACGAGTGGTGAAGCAGGGCTGCAGGTAGATATCTCTCTCTGCCTCTCTGTCTCTTTACCTCTCTCCCTCTCCCTCCCCTCTCCATTTCTTTTTTTTTTTCTTTTTTATTTATAAAAAGGAGACATTGAAAAAAAAAAACATAGGATAAGAGGGGTACAATTCCACTCAATTCCCACCACCAGCTCTCCATATCTAATCCCTTCCCCTGATAGATTTCCTATTCTTTATCCCTCTGAGAGTATGGACCCAAGGTCACTGTGGGGTGCAGAAGGTGGAAGGCCTGGCTTCTGTTATTGCTTCCCCGATGAGCATGGGCATTGACTGGTCGATCTACACTCCCAGTCTGCCTCTCTCTTTCCCTAGTAGGGTGGGTCTCTGGGAAGCGGAGCTCCAGGACATATTGGTTGGGTGGTCTGTCCAGGGAAGTCTGGTTGGCATCATGGTAGCATCTTGAACCTGGTGGTTGAAAAGAGAGTTACCATACAAAGCCAAACACATCATTGAAAAATCATGGACCTAAAGGTTGGAATAGTGCAGATGAAAAGTTGGGGGAGGGTCTTCATTTTGTAGATAGCTAGTAGGCATATTTTAGTTATATTCCAAAGGGCCTGTGGCTATACTAGTTTTTTTTTTCCCTGAGCCTGAAATATGATATGCAAGTGGATCCCTCTCCATTTCCCTCTGTCTCTATCCAGTAATAATATAATAATAATAAATAAAAGATAAAAGACATGAGAGACATACATTTTAAAAAGAAATCTTTAAAGAAATTTGTGCACAGATTTGTATAGGTTATATGCAAATACTACTTCACTTTATTTAAGTGAATGGAACATCCTGGAACATTCTAGTACCAATGTTCCATGAATACAAAGCAAGACTTAGCAGATTAAAAAACAGACATGGAGCTGGGCAGAGCACCTGGCTGAGCACACACATTCCCATGTGCAAGGTCCTGGGTTGGAGCTCCAGCTCCACACTTGCAGGGTGGGTGTTGGGGGGTGGGTAAGCTTCATGAGTGGTGAAGCAGTTCTGCAGGTGTCTTTCTCTCTCCTTTTCTGTCTTCCCCTTCCCTCTCAGTTTCTCTCTGTCCTGTCAAATAAGGTAGAAAAAGTAGTTACTAATTTTTTAACAATTCTTAAATATTGACATTTTAGATTCAATTGTCTATCGGGTTCATTTCTTCTAAGTACTCTCCTACACTTATAAATACATGTCTTCTCCTTGTGTGTCCACATGGTCATCTCTGTATATATCTGCACCCCAAATTTCTTTCTTTTTTTTTCATAGCAGCCTTAGTCCATCTGAATTAGGGCCAACTCTTATGATCATATTTTAAGGCTATTGTGCTTTTTAAAAAAATATTTATAAAAAGAAAATACTGAGTGAATCGCCAAAACTGGCACATGGATCCTAGTTCGAACCAACGGCACCCCACCTGCAGGGGGTTCACTTCACAAGTGGTGAAGCAAGTCTGTAGATGTCTATCTTTTTTCTCTTCCTCTCTGTTTTCCCCTCCTCTCTTGATTTCTCTCTGTCCTATCCAAAACCAATAACAGCTATGGCAATAACAACAACAACAAGGGCAACAAAATGGGGGAAAATGGCCTCCAGGAGCAACGGATTTGTAGTGCAGGCACTGAGCTCCAGCGGTAACCCTGGAGGCAAAAATAAATAAATAAATAAAATATTAAAAAATAAAAAGGAAACACTGACAAAAACCATAGGATAAGAGGGGTAAAACTCCACACAATTCTCACCACCGGAACTCCGTATCCCACCACGTCCCCTGATAGCCTTCCTATTCTTTGTCCTTCTGAGAGTATGGACCTAGCATCATCATGGGGTGCAGAAGGTGGGAAGGTCTGGCTTCTGTAATTGCTTCTCTGCTGAACATTGGCGTTGGCAGGTCGATCCATACTCCCAGCCTGCCTCTCTCTTTCCCTAGTGAAGCTAGCTTCTGGGGAAGTGGGGAAGCAGGGCTCCAGGACACATTGGTGGGGTCATCTGCCCCTGGAAGTCCGCTTGACATCATGTTAGCATCTGGAATCTGGTAGCTGCAAAAAGAATTAACATATAAAGCCAAACAAATTATTAACTAATCATGAACCTATAGGCCGGAATAGTTCAGATGAAGAGTTGGGGAGTCTCTGTTTTGTAGATAGTTAGTAGTCCTATTTTAGTTATATTCCAAAGAGCCCATGACTATGCTAGTTATTTTTAAAGACCCTCTCTCCAAATAGAATCACTCTCAGAGACACCAGAATGATTTCAACCTATTAATTTAGGAAGTGGTGACAAAAATCCAGTACTTATAAGGGTGATAAGTATTCTTGGATATACTCTGACTTTTTTATAGATATATAATAACATTTGATTCTTTACAGGAAACATGACACTTTATCAGCTACTCAAAAAATGTTTTGTATATTTATACATCATCAAACATTTAGGTGGAAGGAAATTTAGCTCATGAGCTAGTTTTAGCTCTTTTAAGTACTCATAAAATGTGATTCTTACTAACATGTTATATAAACTAGAAACAGGTGTAATAAAAATAAGTATATAGATGCTCCATGTTGCAGGACTTACTGATTGTCTTGGCCGAGCTCAGACAGGTGCAATATTACCAGAGTCATTTTCTGTGCATAGTAAAATTGATATAAAGAGCAACTCAATAGAAGAGATACAGTCTGCAGTGAAGAGTTTATAACACTTGTCATAATGGATCTGTCAGAAGGAAAAATGTTTACAGTTCATTGCAGAATATAAAATGTTTGCTAAATCAGCAGTAAAAGTCAGGGCTTAGATAAATTTGCAGCAAGGGTAGCAACACAACACAGCATAACATAAATACACCCAGCAGGAGAGTAGGGAGAAAAAAAAAAGCCAGAACTTAGTTCTGAAAAGGATTTGATTTATGTCATAAATAAATATAAGGGGTATTAGGAAGATTAGTGCATTAGAATGTTAACACAAATCAAGATGTCCTGTGCCAAGCGGGGGGATTGCTTGCACAACAATAAACTGTGCCAGTGTCAGGTAAATTGCTGCAGTTTCTTATTGAGCTCATTTTAAGCTGGGGGGTTTTCCTTTTTTTTTTTTTAAATGAAGGAGAAATATAGTTATGGATACTGGTGTTAGGATGTCAAAGTGGAATTCAGCCATGTGGACCATTATTTGACTACTGACTCAACTCTTCTTAGATAAATAGAGAAATGTGAATGTGAGTTCTGAGTTTTATTTATGTGGAGCCGGGAGCTCATGCATACATGATTTCACCATCCTAGGCCTTTCTTTCTTTCTTCCTTTCTTTCTTTCTTTCTTTCTTTCTTTCTCTCTCTCTCTCTCCCTTCCTTTTTTTTTTTTTTTTTTTAGAGATGGAAACAGACACAGAGAGTGAAAGTCATCACAGCACCAGGACATTCCCCAATAGCACAATACCTGCTCCTGTGATGCTGAGGTTTAAACATGGGCCAAGCCGACAGGAAGGTGTGGGCAGTACCTGATCAGGAGCTATATGCCCAATCCCTAGTTTTGAGTTTTAAAAAGAAAGAAAGAAAGAAAGAAAGGAAGAAAGGAAGAGAGAGAGAAAGAGAGGAAGAAAGAATGAAAGAAAGAAAGGAAGGAAGGAAGGAAGGAAGAAAGAAAGAAAGAAAGAAAGAAAGAAAGAAAGAAAGAAAGAAAAGAAGAAGCAATAAAGGAATACTGAATGGTATTGTTAAGAAATGATTCTTCTTTGGTAGGAGGAAGTTAGAACACATCTCTAAAGTTCTTCTCTATGTTGAAAAGGTGGCATTGCCTTTCTGTGAGGTTATGCCCATTAGAAACCATCAGCCAACCCATGTTGGACAAATTGGACTATTTCTGCCAGAATTGGAGGTTGCCTATGACTCAAAGTCATCTCTTTATCATTAAACCTACAATATTCATGCTTCCCTGTAACAACCCTCTCTCACTGCTGGCTGCAACAAGAATAAGAACTCTTTATATATCCTATTGCTGCTTCCATGACATCTCCCATGTCACACACAAATAACTCCACTCTCATTCAAACAAATTTCAACTATCCAACCTTGTTCCAGTATCTTGAATTTTTAATGGTTAAAATTCATTAATTCAATAATTGTGCCCTCTGCTACATTAGCTATATATTGTTTAAAACTCTGATCTGTGAATACAATTATGTTTTCTAATTTTAGCCACTCATGTTTAGACCATCAATTCTCATCTTTCTAAGTTGCTCCTTGAAGAACTAAACATGTTTTCACTTTTCCAGGACCTTGAGCCTTTGATTTTCATCTTCATTTACTTTTAAAAGGTCTCTATATTCATTAGTGATGGAAAGAGGACCCAGTGTACCAGTCTTGCCCAGGTGGTGCTGCTGATCAAACTGGAGACCTCATGCTTGTAGGTTCAGCTCTTTAAGCCACCATACCATCTCCTAGGCCATTCATCTCCCTGTAAATGCCATGCATTTCCCCTACCTTTTGTGTCCTTACTATTGTTCTTTTTTTTTTTTTTATTAAAGAAAGGATTAATTAACAAAACCATAGGGTAGGAGGGGTACAACTCCACACAATTCCCGCCACCCAATCTCCATAACCCACCCCCTCCCCTGATAGCTTTCCCATTCTCTATCCCTCTGGGAGCATGGACCCAGGGTCATTGAGGGTTGCAGAAGGTAGAAGGTCTGGCTTCTGTAATTGCTTCCTCGCTGAACATGGGCGTTGACTGGTCGGTCCATACTCCCAGTCTGCCTCTCTCTTTCCCTAGTAGGGTGTGACTCTGGGGAAGCTGAGCTCCAGGACACATTGGTGGGGTCTTCAAATCAGGGAAGCCTAGCCAGCATCCTGATGACACCTGGAACCTGGTGACTGAAAAGAGAGTTAACATACAAAGCCAAACAAATTGTTGAGCAATCATGGACCCAAAGCTTGGAAAAGTGGAGAGGAAGTATTAGGGAGGTACTCACTGCAAACTCTAGTATACTTCTGCTTTCTTACTTTGGTGCCATACTCCAAACTCAGTCAATTTCTGCTTTGCGTTTCTACTTCTTTTTTTTTTTTTTTACATGCATAACATTCCCCAGATTCCCATTTAACAATACAACCCCCACTATTTCATTCATCATTTTTCATGGACCTGTATTCTCCCCACCCACCCACCCACCCCCGAGTCTTTTACTTTGGTGTAATACTCCAATTCCATTTCAGGTTCGACTTGTGTTTTCTTTTCTAATCTTGTTTTTCAACTTCGGCCTGAGAGTGAGATCACCCCATATTCATCCTTCTGTTTCTGACTTATTTCACTCAACATGATTTTTTCAAGGTCCATCCAAGATCGGCTGAAAACTGTGAAGTCACCATTTTTTACAGCTGAGTAGTATTCCATTGTGTATATATACCACCACTTGCTCAGCCACTCATCTGTTGTTGGACACCTGGGTTGCTTCCAGGTTTTGGCTATTACAAATTGTGCTGCCAAGAACATATGTGTACACAGATCTTTTTGGATGGATGTGTTGGGTTCCTTAGGATATATCCCCAGGAGGGGAATTGCAGGGTCATAGGGTAGGTCCATTTCTAGCCTTCTGAGAGTTCTCCAGACTGTTCTCCACAGAGGTTGGACCAATTTACATTCCCACCAGCAGTGCAGGAGGGTTCCTTTGACCCCACACCCTCTCCAGCATTTGCTGCTGTTACCTTTTCTGATGTGTGACATTCTCACAGGAGTGAAGTGATATCTCATTGTTGTCTTGATTTGCATTTCTCTGACAATCAGAGACTTGGAGCATTTTTTCATGTGTTTCTCGGCCTTTTGGATCTCTTCTGTGGTGAATATTCTGTCCAATTCCTCCCCCCATTTTTGGATGGGGTTATTTGTTGTCTTGTTGTTGAGTCTGGTAAGCTCTTTATATATGTTGGTTATTAAACTCTTATCTGATGTACGGCATGTAAAGATCTTCTCCCATTCTGTGAGGGGTCTCTTGATTTGGGTAGTGGTGTCTTTTGCTGTGAAGAAGCTTTTTAATTTGATGTAGTCCCATAGGTTTATACTTGCCTTAGTCTTCCTTGTAATTGGATTCATTTCATTGAAAATGTCTTTAAAATTTATGCGGAAAAAAGTTCTTCCAATATTTTCCTCTAAGTATCTGATAGTTTCTGGTCTAACATCCAAGTCCTTGATCCACTTGGAATTTACTTTTGTATTTGGTGAAATACAGTGATTCAGCTTCATTCTTCTGCATGTTTCAACCCATTGTTTCCAACAACATTTGTTGAAGAGACTCTGTTTCCCCCATATAATAGTCTGAAATTACTAAAGTTAGGGCAGAAATAAATAACATTGAGAATAGGAAAACCATACAAAAGATCAATGAAAGTAAATGTTGGTTCTTCGAAAGAGTAAACAAAATCGACAAACCTTTAGCCAGACTCACAAAACAAAAAAGGGAGAAGACCCAAATAAATCGGATAGTAAATGAAAGAGGAGATATCACAACAGACACTGCAGAAATTCAACATATCATGCGAGGCTTCTATGAACAACTATATGCCACCAAGTTAGAGAACCTGGAAGAAATGAATGATTTCCTAGATACCTACCAACTTCCAAAACTAAGTAAAGAGGAAGTGGATAACATGAACAGGCCCATCACAGCTAATGAAATTGAAACAGTTATCAAAAATCTTCCCAAAAATAAAAGTCCTGGACCAGATGGTTTTACAAATGAATTCTACAAAACTTTCAAAGAAGAACTAATACCTCTACTTTTAAAAGTCTTCCAGAAGATTGAAGACACTGGAATACTCCCTGCCAGCTTCTATGAAGCCAACATCACCCTGATACCAAAAGCAGACAGGGACACAACCAAAAAAGAAAACTACAGACCAATATCTCTGATGAACATAGATGCGAAAATATTGAACAAAATTCTAGCCAACCGGATACAGCAGTATATCAAAAAAATTGTTCATCATGACCAAATGGGGTTTATCCCAGGCATGCAAGGTTGGTTTAATATACGTAAATCAATCAATGTGATCCACCACATCAACAAAAGCAAGACCAAAAACCACATGGTCATATCAATAGATGCAGAGAAAGCCTTTGACAAAATACAACATCCCTTTATGATCAAAACACTACAAAAAATAGGAATAGATGGAAAATTCCTGAAGATAGTGGAGTCTATATATAGCAAACCTACAGCCAACATCATACTCAATGGTGAAAAACTGGAAGCATTTCCCCTCAGATCAGGTACTAGACAGGGCTGCCCACTGTCACCATTACTATTCAACATAGTGTTGGAAGTTCTTGCCATAGCAATCAGGCAGGAGCAAGGAATTAAAGGAATACAGATTGGAAGAGAAGAAGTCAAACTCTCCTTATTTGCAGATGACATGATAGTATACATGGAAAAACCTAAGGAATCTAGCAAGAAGCTTTTGGAAATCATCAGGCAATACAGTAATGTGTCAGGCTATAAAATTAACATTCAAAAGTCAGTGGCATTCCTCTATGCAAACACTAAGTTAGAAGAAATTGAAATCCAGAAATCAGTTCCTTTTTCTATAGCAACAAAAACAATAAAATATCTAGGAATAAACCTAACCAAAGAAGTGAAAGACTTGTATACTGAAAATTATGAGTCACTACTCAAAGAAATTGAAAAAGACACAAAGAAGTGGAAAGATATTCCATGCTCATGGGTTGGAAGAACTAACATCATCAAAATGAATATATTACCCAGATCCATCTACAAATTTAATGCTACCCCCATCAAGATCCCAAGCACATTTTTTAGGAGAATAGAACAAATGCTACAAATGTTTATCTGGAACCAGAAAAGACCTAGAATTGCCAAAACAATCTTGAGAAAAAAGAACAGAACCGGAGGCATCGCACTGCCAGATCTCAAACTATATTATAGGGCCATTGTCATCAAAACTGCTTGGTACTGGAACATGAACAGACACACTGACCAGTGGAATAGAATTGAGAGCCCAGAAATGAGGCCCCACACCTATGGACATCTAATCTTTGACAAAGGGGCCCAGACTATTATATGGGGGAAACAGAGTCTCTTACTATTGTTCTTGAGAAGTTTAGATTTCATGGGTCATCATTGTAACAATTCCCTTGTACATACTTTCAGATTGCTTGCTCATTTTTCACTTTATCTACTCACCTGATAAGATATTTTAATTTTTATTATGTCTATCTCTTTTTCTATAATTCAAATAAGCACCGTTGCCAAGCTTGGCTGGAGAAGGGATGCTACCATCTTATTTTTCTCTTACTTTAAAACCTTGGTGACTATTTTCTGATGAACTCTTCTGCCTAGCAGTCTTAGTTATCCTTCTCTGTTAACTCACTCTGCCATACAACTAGTTCACAGTTCTTCTTTTTCTTCATATTCATATGTTTGCCTATGTTTTCATTTCACTGAAAAATCAAAATTTCTACCCACTATCTTACATCTTTGCTATTTCTTCTTTATATTGAAGTGAAATACTCATTTTGCTCTTCTCTGAGGCCAACAACTCTACTTGTGCTTGTCTTGTGTTAACTCTACCTTCTTTTATCTATTTGAAAACACCATTCTGGTAGTTTCTCATTACTGTTTTTCCTTTACCACTATCACTGTAATGCTGTAATTCCCCCCTATCTTAAACATTTGTAGCAACAGCAAAAACCTCTCTATGTCTTGGTCTCTCTTCAGCTATTACTGTAGTTTTTCTGATCTTATTTCTCATATAGCAAAGTTTATTTAGACTCCCTCTCTAATTATTTTTCTTCTGTTCTCTTTTGAACTATTTCTAATCAATTTTTTCCACATCACTCCACAAAACTGTTTTTGCAACATATTGGCAGTGACCTTCTTGTCACTAAACACAACATTTCTCATTGTAGTCATCTGGTTATATGATGCAGTTTATTGCTGTATTCTAATTTTAAAATCTTTTATCTTTGGTTTAGAAAGCATCTAGGACTCTTAGGTATTTGATATCTTTGTCTCAGTGTCAGTTTTTCATTTATCTTCTCAAGACCAAATGTCTCAATTTTTAGAATTATTTTTAATCTAACCTTACTCTGGGTCTCATTGTCTCATATAAATTCATAGTTTAAATATCATACATGTATATATTACTCAGATTCATTTATTAAATGTCTTACATATCTCTACATGGCTTTATAAAATATAATGTAATATGTTAAGAACAAATTTCCTGATATTCTTCCTTTGATACCTTAAAAAACCATTGCTTTCATAGATTAAGAACTTAAAAATTCTATTGCTAAAGCCAAAACATTTCTTGGCAATGCCAATGATTAGTGACTTGTTTCATTGTTAGGGACAACTGTGATTCAAATTTTGACCAGTTCTTCCCCCACTGTACTAGTTCATCAAAGTTATGGTAGTTGAACAGATCAAAGGTGAGTGAGATTCTAGACCAAAATTATAATGTTCACCACCAACCACTTGCTCCTAATAGATGAAATTGTTTATTGAGTAATGATTAAACATTACTTGATACACAGCCATGTCAGAAAATGGTTACAAAATGAGTACAAGCTAAAGATACTACTACTACTACTACTACTAATAATAATAATAATAACAATAATATTAATAAGCTAATGTTTTTCCTGCATTGATACTGACTCTTCCTACTTAGCTTCTTCTTTTATGAGCTTCACATGCTGAATGCTAATTTCAGGAGTCAAACATTGCTGCTCTGATTCATAAGATTTTTGCTATGCTGTTGACATGGATTCTATACTGACTTATATCCTGCATCCTTTCTTGAAGCTAAGTAAACATGATGCTTACTTAAACACTGTATCAATTAATTTGATCAATCTAAAGCCAAGGCATATGCCATTGGTCAATTATTATAATTGTTGAATGTTATGTTGTTATTTAGAATCACATATGACTTTTACTTTCTCTTATTCTATATATCCAGTCAGGTTTCATTTGCTGTTATCTTTTAAAATTATTCAGAACCTGGAAGATTCTCACTCATTCACACTGCTTCAATCTTGCTCCTAACCATAGACAACTTTCTTCTAGATAATATGAATCTCCTAGATAATATGAATCTATGAACTGATTCTCTGTCTACTTATTTCTTCTCAAAACCAGGTAAAGCATTCCTTTCAGATGTGAGTTAGATGTCATGTTCCTGAGACTCCTCTTGGCAATTTTCTATTGCATTTGAAGTAAAAGTCAAGTACATAGAGTGACCTATGGGGTCTCAGCTCCCCCAGTTACTATTGTCTCTTAAACTTCACCCCTTTTGCCTTCTCCATGGATCACTCTATTCCAGTCACGGTATCATTGTTCATTCTTGCATAGGATCAGAACTTCCAACTTGAGGATTCTGCTTGCATTTGTTTTCTCTTTTAGAAGGCTCTTTCTTAGAATATCTGCATGACTTCTATGCATCTTTGTTCCAACATCATTTTGTCAGTGTAGCTTTCCATGAGTACATTATCTAAAATTATAGCACTTGCCCTTCCCTACATATATTTTTCTTCATGTCTATTAATAATCTCAACATAGTAATTTCATTATTTACTGCCTTCCCACTCTACTAGAATGTGAGCTCCAAATGCCATGAGCTCTGCTTGATTTATTCATTTCTGTAATTCTAGTCCTAGAATGAGTCCAGAACATGGTATGTGCTCACTAACTGAATAAAGTAGATCCTAGGCTATTGAAAACACCTGGCATGTTGAATATTTTGGTACCCTTCATCCATCCCCTTTCTTGGTTCAATGTGTTCATTTCCAACTACTGTGAGTTCACTGTTAATAGCACCAGGGAGATCCTTTCTGTGAGGAACTGACCTCTGTCTACTACATGGTACCAGATTGGTTTTACCTACCCCCATCCTATCACCCACCATAAGCCAGAGGTAGTTGCTTATCAGTACCATTCTTCTCTCTCTCTCTCATTATTTACTTAATTTATTAATTAAAAAATGTAAGCACAATGGCAGAATTCACAACCTGACAGCAGCTTTGGAACTTACATACTACCTAACTGTGACCCCTGTTTGAAGGAGTTGTCCTATCTTTTATAGTCCAATATCAATAATTTATTGGCACGGGTCACTATGGAACTAGGTGGAGCTTTGCACAAAGCAGCACTTTGCAGCTGAGGTCATCTCTAAAGGTACTAATACTTGGTGGCTGGCTGCTGATAACATTCATTTGAACTGGGGCAAAAAGCTGAACCATACTTTACATGCAATTAACATTGGGCCCAGTAAATTTTTATCTATTAGAAGAAATCAGAGACCTCTTCTTTCATCTAATTATCCACTCAAGGAATATCTAGTGAGAACTTTTTTAGGTATAGGAAAGTGTGTTAGATCCTAGAGCTAGATGGAAGGATAAAATGAGGTCCTTGACCTTGAAAATTTAATGGGCAAATGTGCCAGGAAACCTGTATGTAAACAAATAAATAGAAGCTGGTGAGTGATACTTTGATATTTCAGAAGAAAGAAAAAAAAGTGCTGTGGGAGCACAAAGAACAGAACAAACAACTCAGCATGGGAATTTGGGGGAACATTTCACCTTGGCTTTACCACTCATTTATGTCTAAGTAGCTGATCTATTTCACAGACACTACAGAGAAATTGCTCACCTGATATATCACTTTGAATAGGAGCTCACTAAAACATTTTAAACTGTTGTTTAAAGCAAGAGTTGTCTCCAGACAAATGTGTGCCCCAAACTATCCATTTAGCTTATGGCGTATAGTGAATCAAGCTCTTATTTAAAAATGATAAAGATTTAGCTATGTGTGTCAAGGGATGTCCAATCTTTGACTTGGGGAATTTCTTACAGGCTGGAGGTAAGTAACCTTAATAATAAATAAGACTTACTTTAGGAAAAAAAAAAAACTAAACTAAGCTTATTTGTTTTCAAACAGTTTGAATATGGAAGAGGTCAGACATAAGTAATCAGCAACATGATTTGTTATTCAATAAGAAAAATTCATTTTATAAGTAAATGCATTTTGATATCATTACCAGGATTTACTTAACTTAAATATCTTTATGCTTTTAAAAAAATGATTTAACCCCTCCTGTGGAGATCAGACTGGAAGGCTAAAACATAGCTTTATCCTATGATCTGGCAATTTCTTTCCTGAGGATATGTCCTAAGGAATCAAATACACATAATCAAAAAGACCTGTGTTTACCTAGGTTCATAGCAGCACAATTTGTAATAGCCAAAACTTGGAAACAACCTAGGTTGCTTAGCCACAGTGGACAAGTAGCTAAGAAAGTCGTGGTATATATACACAATCTTCAGACATTAGGAATGATGGATTTACCCTCTTCACCTCATCTTAGATGGAGTTTAAAGGTATTATGTTAAATGAGATAAGTCAAAAAGAGAAGGGTGGATATAGGATTATCTCACTGTAGGACAAAAGTTGGGAAATAAGAAAAGAAAGGGAAGTACAAAGCAGAACTTAGGCTGGGTTTGATACATTGCACCAAAGCCAATGACTGTGGAGTAGAAGAAGGGTGGCTTTCAGGCCCTGGTGCATGGTGGTGGAGGGGGACCTACATTTCGAGTGAGAATGTTTTGCAGAAAATTGAGAAGTTTTATACATGTAGCAACAACTGCATTACTGTAAACCAATTAATCCCACTGTTTAGAAAGCAAGCTTTAGTGCCTGGAAAATATTCATTCTAATCACTGAGGTCAGTGTGTATTTCTGAACTTTTGAAGTTCATGATAAAAATAAAGTGAAAAAATCAGGCCAGTTCAATGTCCAAGAAACAGAAGAAAACTGGAACTTAATTTCAAAACTGTGCAGTGAAAGGAAACTATGAAACAGGGAATTTTGAATCAGTTTGTTACTAATCTCTCAGAGCATTAATTTCTCAGAAAGAGAAAGTCATATTCTTCCCCTAAATGTAATTGTGATGCTTAAATAAGATAATGCATGTTAAGAGGTTGGCTGAGATGTCAGCTATGTATCTCTTTATCCTTTAAAAAATATTTTTGTAAGAAGATTACAGTGCTGGTTATTAATGTTTACTAGAACCAGCTTGGTCAGAATGAAAATAGCACTTTCATTTCAAAGTACAGAAAGGTTAATGTTAATACTTATAAGAGGACTTATAAGTAACAGTTGCATTGTAATGAACCATGCTATTTATTATGTAAATTCTGTGAATTAAAGGATGTTCAGAGAAAACTTTGGGAGGTTTTCTAAAACATAAGAAAGGCACTGAGCATTACTGGATGTGTACTTGAATTTTAATTTTAGCATCCCTTCAAACAAGCTGTGTGACCTCGCAGTTGTGAGAACTTAATCTCTCAGAATCTCCATCATTCATATAAAATTGGAAATTAAATGTTCTAGATCCATAGAACTTCTATAACCGTCAAAGGAGACAATATAACTTGATTGCTGAATATAGTTATGGCGCTCCAGCCAGCCAGTAAAGAAAGGATCACAGAATCTTGTACAGTCGCTTAGGATTTTTCTTCACACCTGCCTTTTCCTTTTGGTTTGCCTATCCCATTCCCATCTCTATGATTGTCTGAGACCTTCTGAATTCATGTCATGAAAGTTTTGAAAATAGTTTCTCCAGAGGCAACTTATTTCCTTCACAGTTGACTGTAAACCCATCCACTGAATGTTATATTGTGGCGAATAATGTAGAAATGAAGTTTCACAACATAAACATTCATAGGATTGCAGATTGTTAGAGCAGGAATGGGCCGGAGAGACAGCTTCTCTCCTCATCTCATTTTACAGATGAGGAGGAAACTGCTGATAAAATACGTCTTCTGCTGGGAATTAGAATATCATTCAGGTATGTCCCTGTTCACATACACAATTGCAGGCATCAGTTCATAGTGAATTTGATATCATATTCAGTCATAAGGCAGGATTCATTTTTTTTTCTCTTTGATTATGAATGACTTTTGACAGGAAATAATGGAAAACCTTGGAGTCATTGAAATCTGGATAATTAAAAAGGGGTTGAAAGGTTCAGGCAGTGGCATGCCTGGTTGAGTGCACGTGTTACCATGTGGAGGTTGAGCCCCACCTGCAGAGATGTTTTACAAAGGGTGAAGTGGGGGGAGGGAGCAGGTGGTGGCTTACCTGGTTGAACTCACATGTTATAATGCACAAGGACCCAGGTTCAAGCCCCTGATCCCCACTTGCATGGGGAAAGCTTCATGAGTGGTAAAGCTGGGCTGAAGGTATCTTTCTGTGTCTCTATCTTCTCTCTTGACTTCTGACTGTCTCTATCCAATAAATAAATAAAATTTAAAATTTAAAAAAACTGATTATTATAATCATTACATAATTTGAATTTTTTAGAAATGGTTGAAGCAGGTCTGCAAGTGTCTTTCTTCCTTTATCTCACTCCTCAAATTTTCTGTGTTTTGTAACTAAATAGAAAAAAATTAATTAATTAATTAAAGGAAAAAATGGCTGCTGGGAACAGTGGATTTGTAGTGTTGGCACTCAGCCCCAATGATAACCTTGGTGGCAAATAAGTAAACAAACATGAGAGGGAGGAGATTTTTGAGGCTTGGTTCTGGGCATATTTAGGCATGCACAGACATATCCACCTGAGAAGGACCTGAATAAGTCTGACTCAGGATTAAAACTCGTACCAACTATTGCCCAAGTTTAGTTGTTATTTATTTGTTTGTTTTTGTACTGCTAATCTCTAGCTGATAGTGGTGCTGGGGATTGAACATGGAACCTTAAAGCCTCAGGCATTAAAACCTTTTGCATAACTATTATGCAATCTCCCTAGCTCCACTCACTTAACTTTTCACTTGATTTACATGTTACTGCAAATCAGTTACAAGGAACTGAGTTCTTGCATAATCTGAACAGCGGACCACCAATCAGAACCTAGTTGACATAGCTCATCGGAGTGAGAAATAGCTTGCCTTTACTTTCATTTTCATTTTATTTTATTAGCGATTTAATAGTAATCAACAAGACTATGAGATAAGAGGGGTACAATTCCATACAATTCCCACCACCAGAGTTCCATAACGGATCCCCTTCCTTGGGGATATAGTTTCCTATTCTTATCCTTCTGGGAGTATGGACAAAAGACCTTTATGCAGTGCAGAAGGTGGGAGATGTGGCTTCTATAATTGCTTCTCTGCTGGACATGGGTATTAATAGGTCGATCCATAGCTCCAGTCTGTTTCCATCTTTCCCTAGTGGGGTAGAACTCTGGGGAGTCGGGTTCCAGGACACATCTGCAAGTTCATCTGCCCAGGGAAGTCCAGTTGGCATCATGGTAGTTATCTGCAACTTGGTGGCTGAGAAACAGTAAGATAAAGCAGAATAATTTGTTTAATAATGAGGAATCTAAAAGTAAGAATATAGCAGATGATATTTGGGGTCTTCATGTTGGAAGAAGCTAGAAATTCTATTTTAGGTATATTCTAAGAGGCCCATGACTTTACTAATTTTGCCTGAGCCCAATAGCTAACATGCAGGTGGGTTAACAGTACTGTCTGGGAAGATGGTATTTGATTTGACAATAGGACTAGAAAGCTGAATCAGGGCATAAAGTAGCTCCTAAATATGGGAAAAGTATTAAATACAATTAACTGTAAACCCCTTCGATCTGACCTAGAGCCCATGTCTATTCATATTCAGCACAAGAGCCTGTGTAACCTCTGCATCCTGGTTGGTCTGAGCTCGCATTCCCTGGTCATAGCTAAGAACATTCTAGGCTGCACTCATTTTAGGACCAGTCTTCCTTGAATAGCAGAGTATGTTGACCCAGACTCCCTTCAAAGAGTGTGGCAGTTTCTATCATTATTGGTCTGCACTGAAGGCAAAATCCTGTAGAATAGCCTGCCTTTTCTATATAGACACGAGATCTCTTTCGGGAAACTCTGACTGAAATACAGAATTCTTGACTTTTAGCTCTTCAGGTTGCATTTCTAATAAACACCAAATTTACTCTTCTGTTTTGCTTCAGCTGGGTCTGATTCACTCTGGGACACTGTTTTAGTGTCATAAGGAAGTTTCTTATGACTAGTTACTTCAGATGTACTTGTATATGGATAGCTGAACTTAACTATATACCTTTTGCCCATCTGTTTTTCTGACATTACAAAATGGATATATAATGATGACTATTATCAACTTGGATAACATGTATTGTCCAGTATATTTCATCAGAAAATTTTATAATGGCACACCTGGCTGAGTGCACACATTACAGTGTACAAAGACCTGGACTCAAGCCCCCAGTCCCTGCCTGCACGGGGAAAGCTTCACAAGTGGTGAAGCAGGGCTGCAGGTGTCTCTTTGTCTCCCTCTCTATCTCCCCTTTCCTCTCAATTTATGGCTGTCTCTATCCAATAAATATAATAAAATATTTTTCAAAAGATGAATTTTATTATAATTTCTTCTCTCTCTCTTACATGAAAATTTATTCGAGGTTAACGACTATGCTTATTGGTCTCTGATGTCTGAGCTGGCTCGATCTGTATTAATAGACATTAAAAAATTAATAGCTGACACTTTAATAAATAACTACCCTAATGATTGACTAATAATTTCTATATGTTAAGCATTAAACACTGTTGTGCTTCATATTTATTATCTTTCTCTGGACCAGTCATACTATTATTGTGGCCATTCTGCAGATAAGAAAAATGAGTCACAGATATTGAAAAATTTTGATAAAATCCACATTTTCAGTAGTTGGGAGAGTAGAAATTTGAGTGCAAGCTACAGTCTGAGAATTCCCTGAACTAAAAGAATACTTTATTTACAAGAAGACTTGTAGACATCCAGAAGTGAAATGATTGCAAATGTATCAGCTTCTATGCTGTTGGTTGTTGTTTCTCTTCCTCATTCATGGATTTCTGTTTTGTAGACCACTTTCTTATAAACTCTGGTAGTATAAATGGCCCATGTGTGATTTTTCAGGAAAAAGGTTCTTGCTCTGAACTAGCATGGTCCCATAACATTTTACTCAGAATGTTTCCTGCCCTTGTCAGCAGCAGAATCAGCAGCCACAGCCAGAAGTGTCAGTAAAAAGGCTTGATTAAATATAAATATGTCTATGGAGTCATATTTAAGGCAAACTTTTTAGGTCACTGCAGTGGGGAATAGAAATTGATTTTGGATCATGATTATAAGATTAATTTCTAAATAAATGAGGCTAAAAAATAGAGTACATGGTACCTAGGGGTACCCCAAATCCATTGACTAAGAAAAAAAATGTTGAGCAATTTTAAAATCTTACCACATGAAATATACTGTAATATCTTTTTGCTTATTTCCCTCATAAATATATCCTAGCAGGGAAGTTTGTAAGTGAAACATGTAAAATAACTTCCACCAGTGGCACCACTTAAAATAAAATAGGAACCTCTTTTTTCCACTCACCTAACTTTCTAATCACAGAAGAAAATAAGTAAAATAAATAGAAGACTTCTAGACTCATCGGAACACATGCCTGAAATGTTCTATAAGCATTTGGACTTTGAAGAAAATTGAGGGGATAGGATTTCTGATTCTGACCAAAATGTTTTAAGTCCCAGTTTCTTTCCCCTTCCTTTTTAAAATACAACTAATAACACTAGACAAATCATACCAAACAACTGAAGAAAGTAGGAATATGAATAAAAGTTGGATTTCTGGGCTCAAGAGGTGGTACAGTGAGTAGGGCCCTAAACTTGGAAGCAGGAAGTCCTGAGTTTGATCCCCAGCATTGCATGTGCCAGAATGATGTTTTGGATCTCTGTCTCTGTCTCTCTGTCTCTCTATCTCTCATTTCTTATTAATAAATAATTTTTAAGTAAATAATTAATATGGTTTTCCTAGACATTGTGAGACTTGAGAAACAAGTAGCATTCCCCATTTCCATGCGGTGCAGTGGAATCCTCCAAGCCTAAGTAGCCTACAGATCAAAAGAAGCTCTGAGAAAATCTTTCACACTATAAAATAATGGGGGAAATCGATGGACTAAAATAGTAAAAAAAAGTATGCCAGTATACATCCTACTCAAGTCATACACCCATGGAAATATTGGTGCCCACCCCCATCTGATTTCAGTAGGTTTGACTTGAGTTGTTAAGTTCTACCCTCTAGGGTGGAGGTAGACTGCATTAATGGTTATGCAAGAAGACTCTTAGGGTCAGGCTCCCAAGTCCCAGGCTTAATCCCCTCCCCCATAAACCAGAGCTCAGCAGTGTGCTGGTGAAAAGAAAATGTACCCTCTGAAGCAAACAGCAGTGCTTTAATTCCCCCCATCATATGTGGGTCATGTCTGATATGACTGAATCACCCATCCTTCACTCAATGCTTGCCACTGATCTTCTATCATACACTCAATAGAACCACACAGTGTCAGCAGGCATCAGTGTGTAAGTGAACCTCCATTCCCTGGGAAGCCATGAGACTTCAATGAGTAGTGAGAACCAGGGGAAGTCAGCCTTCCTCACTCCTCCATCCTATGTCAGTGGGACCACTTGGGGAGCTGAACCTTCACACACCCATGCAGTGCCACTGAGCTAACCAACGCAGTGAGCGGCAAGGCTGTGTAACATTCTAGTCTCCACCAGACATAACAGTCCACCTCTCTGTCAGAGGGACCCAGCAAGAAATTTACTCTCTATCTCATCTGTCCTCAGGAGTCCAGATGAGATGGTGTGCAACGGGATTTGTTAAGACCCTTTATCACATGCTTTCTATTATCCGTATTTTCCCTCTTATTTCCAGTCCCTTCTCGTCCACACATGCTTCCTTTAGCAATCAAATAAAGTACTTGTGCTTAAATGCTCACCTTAGGGTTAACTTCAAGATAAGACATAATACAACTAATATTTATTGAGGCTTTTCTAAGCTTAAGATACTCTTATAGGAGTTGCTTTATTTCTAAAAGAAAAAGAGTATAAAGAAAATTATCTCTATTGTCATGGATCATGTTAGAAAGAAACTAAAATTGTTTATATGCTATAAGGAGAAATGAGATGCCATGGGAATAGTCTTATGCTGATGAAATGTAGTTCTTTGGATTCATCACAAACCCAGCTTTATAATCAGTTCTTTACGATTCCAACTCGAATAGGCTAACACACTGTAGGGTAAAGTAACATGCGTCAATTCATTTAGTCACCTGACAGAACCTCAATTAAGTATCATCTAATTTGGAGTCCATAGAGATAATAGCTCAGCAGTAAAGCTCAGAACTTGCATTCCCAAGACCTCAAGTTTGATCCCTGGCACCATACAAGCTGAGTGTTACCTTGGTCTCTCTTCACAGGAGATAGTATACTAGGTAGTGCACGTGCCATATTATGTATGATACATTGGGTTTTGGTCCTGGTGCCACCTTTGTCTACACTGATAGTACTGCATGGGTATTAGAGCAGTGTTACTGTGTTTCTCTGCCTTCTCTGTCTTTCTCTCAAAAAGAAAAGAAAGGGAAAAATCGAATTGGTCTGGAGAGAGGAGATTCATGCATACAGGCCTGGAATCATTCTCCCATGTAGCACTAAAAAATATCTAATTTGAATCTAGCACTGCATTACACAATTGTTGGTATCATGAAAAATTGAATTAAGCAGAACATAGTATACATCAGAGATTTAAATATTGACTTAGAAGAATAACACAAGAGGAGGGTCAGGCATGCACACAGGTGCCCACCTATGTGTGGGGGGAAGCTTCATGAGTGATAGAGCAGTGCTGTGGATTTCTCTCTCTCTTCCCCACTCTCTCCTCCTCTCCTTATTTCTCTCTATGAAAAAAGAACAAAAAAAAGGCCATTGTGAGCAATAGAGTCATATTTCAGGCACCAAGTCCCAGCAAGCAACCTAATGGGGAAATAATAATAACAACAACAACAATGGACAGAAGAGAGAAAACTCCTAAATAGCTAGAGCAATAGAAAGTTTAAGCTCTGCTGAAGTATATACCCTTCCCCTGTCCAACAAAGCAAAGAGGAAAATCAGGTTGCAAAGACATATTATTCTCTCAATTTTCAGTAGTACATTTGAAAAACTGAAAGGCTCATAGAAAAATGAATGAGAGCTATGAAAATGCACTTGGCAAGTGCATTTCAGTTCATTTCAGTTCATTATTCTTTATCTATCTCATCTAAATAATTCCTTTAAGTTAACAGGATAGAATTGTGAAGTAGTCAATGAGGAGTAGAGAAACTGCCCAAACAATGTTCCTTGTTCACTGATGGAATTAAACCTCTCTCCCCTAGCAGCTTTTATATATCCTGTTCTAACCTTCCAGTCCCAGCACCTTGATATATCTGCCTTCATTAGGACACATGTAAAATCAGTTTAAGAGCCAATGCACTAAACAGCAAGGCATTCAGTCATCCCTTCCAGACTGAGTTGGAATTGATTGAGACAGGTTTTTATTGAATTGCTTAATTCTATAAAAGAAAAAAGAGAGTTTCGGTGTAAGCAATGTTCGGAAACTCCTCATAAAATTCCACACAGGCCTCCCCTTCTTAGGATCAACATATATGTAGGATCACTCCCTGGGTTATACTAGCATCAAATTGAATCATTTTCATCGTATAGTCCGTATTTTTCATATATTTATCACAATGCTGACTGATAACAAAAGCTCATTGGCTCCTCTTTCATATGTTTTTCAATTCCTCAAAAGTCCTTGTGTCTTTTTTTTAATACACTGGTCATTGTTGTAGTGAAATCATTAATTGGAGAAATCACCTGTATTACTAAGATTTGCTATGTTTATCTTGGTAATTACTGAATGTTCATTTTCCACAAAAATATTTCACCAAGATTTATTTTTTTATAAATACTTGTACAGGAATCAGTCCTTAGGCAGGAGAGAGAGAGAGAGAGAGAGAGAGAGAGAGAGAGAGAGAGAGAGACCACAGCATCAAAACTTCCTTCAGTGTGGTGGCAGTCAGACTTGGACTTGAAATGCACACATGACAATACAGCACACTATCCAAGTGAGCCATTTCTTTGACTCCACACCTTAACATACTTTAAATTCTGACCTTTCTCTTCCTCTCCTCTAGTTAAACCTTTTGATTGATTAAGTTATGACGAGGTTCATGATTTTTATTTCTAACAAGGCCAAAAGTGATGTTCAAGCATCTGGCATGGGCACTGCACTTATATGTGCATGTATAGCTCTGTACAGATTCTCTGCTTCTACATTGACTTTGTCATTCTTTCTCTTTCAGATGATATAAGGGGGCAGGGGGAAGACCTCAAAATACCTCTCAACTCTGGGAAGCTTCTCACTGATTCTGTGATACTGGGGTTTGCACCTGAGACCTTGAGCATTATAAAATGTGGACACTGCACTTTGAAGGGCATTAGTTCGCATGAAGTTGTTTTGTTGTATGGCTCAGCGAAAGAAAACAAATACAAGTTACCAGATTTGTATTTATTTTGTTGTGACCTCCACGACACATCTAGGGTATTTGGTCTGGTGATCAGGGATGCCTGGTATTCCAGATTACAGAGAATGAAATTCTGTATTCACTATTATCTATAATGGTTCTACTTGGATTAGGAAATTACTAGGGTAGCCCAAGGGATTATACAATTCTTGGCATAGTGCTACTCTGAGCAGTGTCTACAACCTGTTTTTCACTATTTATTCCTGATCGTGGGAGTACTTCATTTCACTTCAAATGTTTCTTCCTTTTGCATAAATATCAATCTTGTTATTGACTAATATTTTCATTCTCTGAAGACTTTTTAAAAGAGTTTTATTATATTTATTTATTTATTAGATATAGACAGCCAGAAATTGAGAAGCAAAGGGGAGACAGAGAGATGCCGACAGCACTACTTCACCATTTGCAAAAATTTCCCCCTACAGGTGGGGGCCAGGGGCTCAAACCCAGTTCTTGCACATTGTAACATGTGCGCTCAACCAGATGTACCACCTCCCAACCCCTATCCTCTGAAGACTTTCTTAAAGCTGGTTCCATGAATTTTATATTTTCTTGCTTGTTCATCATCATTCAATAGTGTTAAATGCCACATTCAGTTGATTCAAAGCTGAGACTATGAACAGTGCTAAATCAATAATGTCACTTGTTTATCTGCCTATGACCAACACTCTTGTCATAATTTTCTGACCATTATCTTCAGTTCAAGAGAAATTTTAATTCCACTCAGTAAGACTTCTATAGTGATTAGCATCTTAATATCATTTTGGAAGTTAATGATTGGTTACGTCAAATATTGGCACAGCTAGTAAAGTACATACATTATAGTGTGCAAGAACCTGGGTTCAGGCCCCTCATTCCCACCTTCAGTGGAC
This sequence comes from Erinaceus europaeus, assembly GCF_950295315.1. Lineage (NCBI taxonomy): Eukaryota > Metazoa > Chordata > Mammalia > Eulipotyphla > Erinaceidae > Erinaceus > Erinaceus europaeus. The sequence continues at coordinate 19,698,895 of NC_080178.1, forward strand.
AAGTTTCAGAGCAGTGGAGCCATACTTCATGTCTCTCTCTCTCTCTCTCTCTCTCTCTCTCTCTCTCTCTCCTCAATTTCTTTCTATCTTTATTCAAAATAAACAAATAAAATATTTATTGAAGTGAATGATTGCAATTAGACATCTTAATAACTCATGGTGAAAAGGAGTAGATATCACAAATTTGGAGGAAGAAAAAAGTGGTTAACAAAGGAAGTTGGGAGGGGGAAGCAATCATACATAGACAGAGAACCATTGCATTTATCTTGGCCCCTGTTTATGTAGTTCCTGATGGAGATGACAAGGGACAGTGGTGATAGCGATCTGTTAGAGGTCCTGGCCCATGATGCCTGGGAATTCCAGGAGTCCCTGACTAGGTCCCCAGGTGATGGGGTTGCCTGGTAGTGACTAAAGAGTCATCATTAAAGTATGCCAGTCTCTTGCCCTCAGTCAGCTTTTGTAGTCCTTACTTTGTCTGACAAAGTTATCTTTGGAGTGATTGAGGGATATATAATAGGAAGTAGGTAAGGCACATATCTAAGTAGAAACTATTTGATTAGGAACTTTATGTTGTCTTTTTAGGTCTTTCTGCTTGCTTCCTATATTTATTGACTCACTGAAAACTACTGTCCACTTTTTCTTTAAGGTATATATTTCCCCCTAACTTATAGATACATGTATATATGCCCTATCTCATGGACCTTGGTCTATATCTAGGTTTTGAAGTTTGTTAAGAGGTGCATCACCTGAAATGGAATTAAAGACTTCTATGAGCTAGGAAAGGTCTCATCAGAGTAATGAAGCTGGTGGATTGACATGCTGCTGCACTTATACGAGTAAGGTCTTATGTTCATTGTTATTTTTGCAACTAATCAACTATGAGTACAGGGTCTATTTGCTTCCCAATTCCATGTTTCTTTCTGAAGAAACAAATGAAAGTATGCAGGTTAGTTCATATCATATTCAGCAAAGAGGCAGTTGGGGGAAGCAGATTTGGATTTTTCCTTCCAAATTTCAATTTTGCCTCTTGATATTATATCATGTTCTTAGAAATAATGCACTTCTTTAATGGACCCAAAAAGTCTCTCCCCTATTAAATCACTAAAAAAAAAAAAAGAAGTCTCTTCTCATCTACCTCATGAATCACAAATCTACCTCACTGAGAATTTGCTATCACCATGGTTTCTGAACTACTAATAGACACCTTGTCCTTTGTCTTATTCACATCCAATCCTGGAAGAAGTTCTAGCTTCTTGTATCTCTCTAGCTCATCTTATTTTACATGTCTGGACTCTTGTCTATAAGTTCTTCTTCTAGCGTTTGCCCTTCTTCCGTAGCCAGTCAACAGCGTCAGGTTGAAAGCTGTCAGGAGCTGCTTGTTGCTGGCTTTGAAAGTGACTGGGATCCATGTAGATTCAGTCAGCTAGGAAGGATCATCAGTTTCCCCAATGAATGGGTACTCACGGGATGCACCACGAGAAGGTCGATCCAATGCAACCCGTCTGTAAGTGATTCAGGTTAAATAATATTTTCCTGTATCAATCTTCTCTGCATCATGTTAAGAATTTTCCTCTTTTAGTTTTTTGGACATTGACATTAGTTTCTATAAATAAACTCCCCCACATTCCTTAACTATAGAAAGCCAAGATATCACCACCTCCAATCCACAGAGTGAAATGCGTGACCCTGAATTCCTTACAACTTTGTATGAAAAACCAATTATATTTCTGTTTCACAAGTGTAATTCACTGCCTCTGAGAAAGTTTATAGAATGTAGGTGTAAGGGGAGCTGTAACAATCATACTTGATACCTCTAAAGAGACCTTACTTACCAAATCATTACCAACATAAAGCTTTTGAATGTATTTTTCAGTAAACAGTTCTTAGCTGAAGTACATAAGTGGTTTTATTTAGCACAAAAGAGTTTGCAATGAAGGCAGAGAATGGAGGCTTTGGTTAAAAAGCACTAGAATAGAGAATGGTGATTCACCAGGTTAAGTGCACAGGTTATAATGCACAAGGACTTGGGTTCAAGCTCTCAAGTCTCCACCTGCAGGGGGAAAGCTTTGTGAGCAGTGAAGCAATGTTGAAGGTGTCTGTCTCTCTCCCTTTCTATCACCACCTTCCCTCTCAATTTCTGGCTGTCTCTAGGCAATAAATAAATAAAGATAATATTAAAAAATAAAAAGAGAAAGAAATGCAGCATTACATACTGATGCTCAGAAAAATGTTTATTGAGTTGTAGAACACTGGTGAGTTACAACTCTTAGAAAAATATGTGGAGACTCAGGTCAATGTTTGTCTCCCAAAGTTCTCCCTTTTCTATGCATGATAGACAAACAGCAGGAGTCCTGGAGGGGGTCATATTGAGATGTATTTGATTCTTCACCTTCGTTCCATTTAAACAAGGACAATTGCTCCCTCATTATCTAATGCATTTGCATTATAATGCAGAAAATGAAGACACTCCTTGAGATGAGGTGATGCCTTATATTAAACTCTGTGGCCATCCTGGTTTGCAGCATACCTGGATTCCTGTAGATACAGGATGGATCCTCCCCAGACAAGTGGGGCATTGGAGGGAGAATAAAAAGCAAAATCACATAAGAGATTTCCAAATCACACCCTCTCCTCATGAATTCAAATATTCATGAATTGATGAGGCAGAGAAATTGTTCTGCTCCGTTACAATATCTGTCCCCATTCCCTCTTCCACACATGTAAGCAGCAAGTACTTACTGTCAGATTGTGACCCTGGGGAAGTAATTCATTTCCACTTGAACCAGCTGTTTCAAATAATGTGTGCATGTTGCATTTACCAAAGGAAAATTATACCTTTTTTTCTTTGATTCACTGAGGGATTTTTATTTGGAAAACATTTACTTGTATCTGTCTGCTGCTGTGATAGATTTCACAGCAAGCTCCTCAGTATGAGAAAAGAAGGAGGAGAAGGAGAAGGCGAAGGAGAAGGCAAAGGAGAAGGAGAGGAGAAGGAGGAGGAGGAGGAGGAGGAGGAGAAGGAGAAGCCTTGTAGCATTGTAAACTCCTGACCTTCCTCAAGGTCTCTTGTGTTGCCAAGATAGAAGCATGGAGGGAGGTAGAAAGGGTGCAGAGTGTTTTCTGGGAAGCAGAACTCAGAAAGGGGCCACTTCTGATCATACCTATTGAAAAGCAGCCCATGGGAGGGCAACAGCACAATTGTGAAGCAGCCAAGGTAGGATTCAAATTCTAGATTAGAGCAATTTAAGCCACTGGATCTTTCTCTTCCATGTCCAAGAGGACAAAATAACAAGATACACCACTGTAGGATGTTAATAATGTGTCCAATATATGAGATGCTTAAAAATACAGCTACTATTTTCATGAGTTAGAAAAAAACCAAAACATATTATCTCTATAACAAGGAAACAATATAACTTCCATTTCACTGGGGACATTATTAAGACAGTTAGAGAGTTCTTTGACTGTTTTGGCCAATGGAGATAATAGATCTGCACCAAACGAGGCAGCAGTGTGCTATACTCTACCTCCTCTTGCTATGTCTGACCAGTAATAATCATTCACATTTTCACAGGGCAAGACCATCATCTTTGATTCCTAGCACGTTGCAGTCAATACATATATGCTTAATGATAGCAAGCACAGATGAACAGTAAGGACCGTGATGATGGAAAACAACAGTGGGACATTCATTTAGTATGACGTGACTAGATGCAAGGGTTCAAGGTGCTATAGAATGCAAAAATGTTTGTGTGTGTGTGTGTGTGTGTGTGTAGGTATGTGTGTGCGCGCGCACGCGTGCATGTGTGCGTGGTAGGGGAGTATCTCCTTTGCCCTCTAGTTTGATCTGGCAGTCAGGACATTTCATGCATGTTTCAGGAAGAGAGAGTCATCTCCTCACCGGAGTTTCAGACTTGTAGAGATATGAGGTTTAATGTAAAAATGTATTTGGAAAGGTGTAATGATGTGATATAACAAATGGATGTGAATTCTCAGAAACCATCAAGGATGTCTGATTCAAAGCAAAAGCCAATCAGATGGGAACAGTTAAGAGGATATTAAAATAGTCTGGTTTCCTAGTTTTCCAACTATAAGCTACTGGGTACAAAGAAATGAGTGGCAGGACTCTGAGATGTATATCCTCACTTTGACCAGAATCAGCCTACTTTAAAATGGGCTGTATATTGAAAAATAAGACATTGTGCATATGGGGGAGGAGAGGTTTATGACAAGCTGGTGACCTAACTCGTCAGGGAAAATAACAGGACAAATCTGTCAGTTGTTAAATAATTCCAATGGAGATTTTGGTGAGTCATTTGAAGGTGAAGGAAAGAAAAAATCTAAAGACATTCATACAATGCCATGTTGGAATATAGAATAAATTAATCATGATTAAAAATGCAAGAGGAAAAATAGATTTCTTTGAGAAGGTGAACAATGCTAGATATGAAGTCAAGTGACACTAATTAGTCTAAGAGGAGAACAACTTACTTTAAAAGCAAAATACTTTTACTCAAATATTCTCCAAAACTTGTCCACAGACGGCTGTCATATTGAACATATCAGAATCAATGTGGGAGCTTTAAGAATTACAGATTCGGGAGTCAGGCGGTGGCACAGTGGGTTAAGTGCATGTGGTGCAAAGCGCAGAGACCGATGTAAGGATCCCGGTTTGAGCCCCCGTCTCTTCACAAGCAGTGAAGCAGGTCTGCAGGTGTCTGTCTTTCTCTCCCCCTCTCTGTCTTCCCCACCTCCCTCCATTTCTCTCTGTTCTATCCAACAGTGAACAAAATCAACAATGGCAATAATAATAACCACAACGAGGCAACAACAAAAAGGGGGAAAAATGGCCTCCAGGAGTGGTGGATTCATGGTGCAGGCACGGAGCCCAGCAATAACCCTGGAGGAAAAAAAAAAAAAAAGAATTACAGATTCTTGGCCTTGTTTTATGAGATTATAATTCAGCAGATCTGAGTAGTTGTACAGAAAGTGGTATCTTTCTAAATGTGCTGATGTTTCTAATGTGCAGCCATTGGACAGAATCACTGCCCTGTTGTAGTGCCCAAAGGTGTCTACCTGCCTGTGATTCCAGTTGGGATCTGGGATTTAATATCAAATAAATGAGTAAGGGAAGGAAATATAAATGTGATGCAAATCAGCATTTTCCCCAGTTAAGACTTTTTTTTTCTTTCTTATTCATAAGTAATGGAGAAAAAAAGATTCTAGTCTAGAAAAAAAATCATTCTGGCAAGGGGAAGTGCTCCATTTCTTCAAATGAACTTTTTTTCCTCTTTGTACTCAAGCAAAACATTTCTTCTCACAAAGGAAGCTTAAATGTAAACATCATGCTATATTTTCAATTTTTAAGGTAATTATAGCTGTCCCACGGTTCAGCTAACACATTTAAGAAGACTAAAATTGTCAGAGGAACTGATTTGTCTTTTAGATTAAAAATGATTTGCAGACCAGAATGATTTCTCTTCTAGTCAATATTCTCTACTATATTTCATGTTTGAAGTAACTACATGACAATTTTACGTACTTTATTGAAAGTCTGAGAACATATGTGTCTCGTTTTTCTTTCAAACACTGGTGACTACACCCATGCATATATACATGTGCACATTCATATAAATGTGTGCACTTAGCATTGATCATGGTCTGTGTTTTACTTCAAGCCCACATAATTCTCAGTCTTATCACCTTCCAAAATGTGTTCTAATTGGGTAGAATAATCAACTATCTTTTTCAGTTGACTAAAGAATTTAGTAATTTGACCAATATGTATATATATATGTATTTTTTCAGAAAATGTTTTCAAATGTTTAGGTCTTTTGTAATAGAGGATAAATTGAAATTTTCAAGTTAATGGAATTTCACACAAGATTGTAATGTTTCAGTCATGGGGCTTGTTAAAATTACTACTAATGTAGATATCAGTAGAGTAGTTGAGCCATTTCATTCCCCAAATTGAATTGATAGGTGAGAAGACATCAAAGGGAATTATAAATGAATGGGAATTATTTAAAAGTTTCCTCCTAGATGGGTCTTGAAATTAGTGCAGTCTAGAATGTTCCTAGACGTGACCACAAAATGTAAGCTCAGACCTACAGGCATGCACAGGTTACATATGCTCTTGCGATGAATGTGGGCTCCAGATCAAATCGATGGGGTTTGCAATGAACAATCTTAATATACTTTTCCCATATTGGGAGCTACTCTCTTCTGTGATCCAGATTTATAGTCCTTTTTCTAACTATGACACCATCTCCCCAGACAATACCTTTGGTCCACCTGTGTGTTAGCTGTTGTGCTCAGGCAAAAACTAGTACAGTCATGGACCCTTTGGAATATACCTAAAATAGACGTAATAGCTTTCTCCAAAATGGAGACCCCCAATCTCATCTACTATATTCTTGCCTTTAGGTTCATGATTACTTAACAATTTGTTCTGTGTTATATTTTAATGGTTTTTCAGCCACTAAGTTTCAGGTGCTACCTCACTTCCCTGAGCAGACAAGCTCACCAATATGTCCTGGAGCCCCACTTTCCCAGATCTCTACCCCACTTGGGAAAAAGGAAGACAGACTCGGAGTTTGGATCAGCCTGCCAATGCCCATGTTCAGTGGGGAAGCAGTTACAGAAGTCAGACCTCCCACTTTTTGCACCCCATAATGATCCTGGGTCCATACTCCCAGAGGGATAAAGAATAGGAAAGATTTCAAGGGAGGGGATAAGATACAGAATCTGGTAGTGGGAATTTGTGGAATTATATCCCTCTTATCCTATGGTTTTGTCAATATTCCCATTTTATAAATAAATTTTTAAAAAAGTTTGCTCCATCTCAGTGATGAGAGTTTCTTTGAAGAAAAAAAAAGTTCCTCCAAACTCTTAAGATGTTTGAAGAGTTTGATTAAACAAGACAAATACAAATATAATCTGTATATTTCTTTTTTTTTAAATATTTTATTCATTTTAAAAATATTTATTTTATTTATTTATTCCCTTTTGTTGCCCTTGTTGTTTTATTGTTGTAGTTATTATTGTTGTTGTCGTTGTTGGATAGGACAGAGAGAAATGGAGAGAGGAGGGGAAGACAGAGAGGAGGAGAGAAAGACAGACACCTGCAGATCTGCTTCACTGCCTGTGAAGCGACTCTCCTGCAGGTGGGAGCCGAGGTTCGAACCGAGATCCTTGTGCTGGTCCTTGTGCTTTGCGCCACCTGCGCTTAACCTGCTGCGCTACAGCCGGACTCCCGATAATCTGTATATTTCAAAAGAGATTTCTAATTTGCAAAACACCCTCCTTACATTTAGCACTCAAAAAAAATTTTGCTGATGCCCATAGGCATTGATTTATTTCATTTGTAGATGAAAATATTGGGACATCAAGGGTTAATCAGAAGCATTTTAACTTCCTGGCATATAAGTAGTTTTTTTTTTTCTTACTTTCCCTGAGTTTGCATATACAAATTATCCTGCTCCCTCTTATTCTATGGCTTTTGTCAGTGTTTTATTTTTATAAATAATTTTTTTTTAAATTTAGCCTGCTAGGAAATATAAGAAATACTTTGTCAAAAAAATTTTAATATAATTTTTGCCACCGGGGTTATTGCTGGGGCTCTGTGTAGGCACTAGGAATCCATGGCCCTCAGTGGCCATTCCCCCCCACCGATTCTATTATAGTTGATAGGATAGATATAAATTGAAAGGGGAGGGGAGAGAAAGATAGATACCTACAGACATGCTTCACTACTCATGAAGCTTCCCTCCTTGAGGTGGGAGCAGGGGCTCGAACCTGAATCCTTAGGCATGCTACTTATGCACTTAACCAAGTGCTCCATCACCCAGCTCCCTTTGCCATAATTATTTAATGATCAGGAAAGACTACCTTTGAGAAGAGACCCTGTGATGGAACTGGAGGCAACACACTGAAATCTACCACTGTAAGTAAATCTGGATGTGCTGATTTCCATCTTTCTGTTTTGCTTTTGAACTACATTTTTGTCCTGCTGAAGACAAACCATGCAGGTTTTCAATCTATGTTGGCAGTTCTCAGTCCATAATAACTTAATTCAGTTAAAGGTCTGTTCACTTTTACCATTACCATTACATTAATTTCTTTGCAAGAAATAGAAGTTGAACAAGGCAAGCCGCAACTGAACATTAAAAAAAAATCTGCTGATTTATTGACAGTATCATTGTCTTTTGTGAATTGGCTTAGCATTCATTTCCAGACTGATTGTTTGCTAAGTGACCTTAGCCCATGATAATTTAGGAAGAAATGAAGGGAAGTCTAGCCTTTTTAACAACAGGATTTATCCTAATGGTTGTTGCGTCTTAATTAAATTTAAATTGCAAATTTTATTATTGTATATATTATTCTTCCTTTCTTCCAGTTATTCACAGACCAGGTCAACTTCTAAGTGAGAGACAAATGAAAATCATATTTATCATAGAAATTCTAGAAATAGACAAAACATGTATGTTCTGGATAATGCAATTTGTGTCTCAGATATCCACTTGGCTTCTTCCTACAAGCATGGTGATCACACATTAAGGCCAATCTCAGAAACTTTCAAGTATTTAGGGAGATGAGAACCAATTGTCTTATACCATATAAAGGATTGTGGAGATCTCTTTAAAGTAAAACCACTTTAGGAGGACCTTTTAGGAGGATGAAATACATGTTCAAAGTTGTGTGTGCCCTGCAGGAAGTTAGCTTGGTGGTAATCATACTATTAGAAAAATCTTTAAAATTGACTCCTGAAAGGTGTGAAGGTAAGACTCAATCGTTGGCCAAGGGTGTTTGTAGATGATCAGACTACCATAGATACAATCACTAAAATATTCTTCCATGAGTGGATGGAGTCAATGAATTAACTAGAAAAATTAAAACAGACTATTTTCTTTAAAAACAATTATTTATAAAAAGGAAACACTGACAAAAAACATTGGATAAGAGGGGTACAACTCTACACCAGAACTCTGTTTCCCATCCCCTCCCCTGATAGCTTTCCTATTCTTTATCCATCTGGGAGTATGGACCCAGGGTCATTATGGGGCGCAGAAGGTGGAAGGTCTGGCTTCTGTAATTGCTTCTCCAGTTAACATGGGCATTGGCAGGTTGATCCATACTCACAGACTGTATCTCTTTCTCTAGTGGGGTTGGGAACTGGGGAAGTGGGGCTCTAGGACATACTGATGGGGTCATCTGCCCAGGGAAATCCAGTTGGCATCATGTTAGCATCTGGAACCTGGTGGCTGAAAAAAGAGTTAACATATAGAGCCAAAAAAGAAGTGCTGACTAATCATGAATCTAAAAGCTAGAAAAGTTCATATGAAGTGTTGAGGGGTCACCATTTTATAGACAGTTAGTAGTCCTATTTTAGTTATATTGCAAAGAGCCCATGACTATACTAGTGAATTTATAATGATACATGTTCTTATTTTTTATGTGTATCTTGTAGATTATTGTGCTGAACAATGCATTATTAGTGTTAGTTCACAGTCACCATTAATGTATGTGATTTCTTTTTTATTAGTGATTTAACATTGGTTTACAGACTTATAACAGGGGTATAATTCCACACCTTTCACACAGAAGCCTATGTAACATCTGCAATCTGTAGGTCCAAGCTCAAATCCTGTGGTCATGAGTAGGAACGTTCCAAGTTACATCAATTTCAAGACCCATCTTCCTGCAGTAATAGATAGAGTATGTTATCCAGCCTCCCTTTGGAGGATGGAACATTCTCTACATTTGTTTATCAACTTTGAGGGCTAGGTCCTATGGGGGCCCACAAAGGTGTCCATTATGTTGTTCCTGATGGAGATGACCATTGACAATGGAGAGGGGGATCGATTTGAAGTCTAGGCCCATCGTGTTTGTGAGGGAATCCCAGGACTCCCCGACTAGGGTCCTAGATGATGGGGTGGCCTGATAGTGACTAAAGAGACATCATTAAAGTATGCCAGTCTCTTGCCCTTATTCAGCTTTTGTAGTGCTTACTTTGATAAGGTTGGCTTTGCAGTGACTGAGGGAAGTTAGGAAGTAGGTGATGAGGGTATCTAAGTCTAAGTAGAAACTATTTCATTAGGAACTTTATGGTGTCTTTTTAAGTCTTTCTACTTGCTTGCTGCATATATTGACTCACTGCAGACTATTATGCACTTTTGCTTTCAGGTATATATTTTGCCCTAATTTATGGATACATGTGTACATCTGCTCTGTCTCATGGGACCTGGTCTATAGCTAGGTTTTGGGGCTTTCTTAGGAAGTGAACCACCTGAAATGGAATTAAGGAGTCCTATGTGAAAGGAAAGGTCTCACCCAAGTAATGAGGCTAAAAGGTTGAAATTCCATGTCTAATGTCTCTGGACACAGTCCGAACTGAAGCATGCTGAAGTGGTACTCATTGCATTGATTAGGTTTGGATCAGCAGATGTAGTATCAGTTGGTATGAATTAAGAGAGGAAGCAGGAGGTTCCTACTGTTTTAGGATTTAAGAAGGCAATAGATAGCTATTGCTGTAGTCAAATTATTTGGCAATTGGGTTAACATTGAAAATTCCATTGTTGGGATTTGCTGTATCATACATGATCTCACCATAATGTATGTCCCTTGATGTTACTTATATATAACTGTATCTTATAAAGTAACTCGGCCAGTTGCTTCTGTTCTCCCAGGTCTAAGCTTTTAGGAGAGTCAACATTTCAAAGCACAAGTCATTATTAGATATGTATTAACAATTTGGGCCCATTGTTTAATTTCAATCTGATTACCAATTTGAAATTTTAAGTGCTTAGATTGTAGGAACATATACTCAGCCTATTTATGCATTAAAAAATTTGAGATATTCAATCAATTTCCCCCCTCATATTGATTAGTGATTTATGAGACTACTAGTTAATAGGATTGTACATAAACATCATTCCCACCACCAAAGGACTGTGAACCCCCCTCAGTGAATCTTAACATCTACTCTCACCCTCAACCCAGAGATTTTTACTTTGGCGCTCTACTCCAAACTCAGATCCTGTTTTGAATTTCCCTTTCTGTTCTTCTTTCTCAACTTCTGTTTATGGGTGGGATCATCCCATACTCATCTTTGTATTTCTGACTTATTTCACTTAACATAATTCCTTCAGCTTCTCTGGGTCAGAGAAGGTGGGTTAATTGTTCTTAATAGCTGCGTAGTATTCCATTGTGTAAATATACCACAGCTTTCTCAGCCATTCATCTGTTGTTGGACACCTGGTTTGCTTCCAGGTTTTAACTATTGTAAATTGTGCTGCTATAAACATAGGTGTATACATATCTTTTTGGTTGGGTGTTATGGAGTTCTTGGGGTATATCCCTAGGAGAGGAATTACTGGGTCATATGGAAGGTCCATGTCTAGCCTTGTGAGAGATCTCTAAACTGCTCTCCTTTGTCCCCACAACCTCTCTAGCATTTTTTTTCTGCTGTCATTTTTGATGTATGCCATTTTCACAGGGGTGAGGTGGTATCTCAATGTGGTCTTTATTTGCATTTCTCTGACAATCAATTATATGGTGCAATTTTTCATATTTTTTTTAGCCTTTTGGGTCTATTCTGTAGTGAATATTCTGTTCATGTCCTCTGCCCAATTTTGGATGGGGTCATTTGCTTTTTTGGTGCTAAGTTTGCTGAGCTCTTTATATATTTTGGTTTTTAGTGTCTTATCTGATGCATGGCATGTGAAAATCTCCCTTTCTGTGAGGGGTCTCTTTGTTTGGGTAATGTTTTTTTTGTTTGTTTGTTTGGTTTACTGTTCAGAAGTTTTTCAATTTGATGTATTCCAATTGTTTTGTTTTTGTTTTAGTCTTTCTTGCAGTTGGGTTCGTAGCATCAAAGATATCCTTGAGGTTTAGGTGGGGAAGTGTTCCACCAATGTTTTCCCCTAATATTTGATAGTTTCTGGTCTAGCATCCAAGTCCTTAATCCATTTGGAATTGACTTTGTTTCTGGTGAGATAAAGTGGTTCAATTTCACTCTTCTTCATTTTTCAACTCAGTTTTCCCAGCATCATTTATTGAAGAGAGCCTCCTTCCTCCCTTCCTCCATTTAATACTTTGGCCCCCCTTGTCAAAAATTAGATGTCTACAGGTGTGGGTTTAGTTCTGGGATTTCAATTCTATTCTACTGGTCTGTGTCCCCATTTTTGTTCCAGTACCAGGCTATTTTAATTAAGATGTTCTTATAATATTATTTTAGATCTGGAGTGTGATGCCTCCATTTCTGTTTCTTTTCCTCAAGATAGTTTTGGCAATTCTAGGTGTTTTCTGGTTCCAGATAAATGATTATAATTTTTGTTCTGTTCTCTTTAAGAAACTTGGTGTGATTTTGATGGGTATCACATTAAATTTGTATATGGCTTTGTGAAGAATATTTATTTTGATGATATTAATTATTTCAGTCTACAAGCATGTGATTCTTCCCATTTCTTGGTATCATTTTCTATATCCTTGAGTAGTGACTCATAGTTTTCAGTATACAAGTCTTTCACTTCTTTGATCAGCTTTATTTCTAGGTATTTTATTGATTTTGCTGCAACAGTGAATGGGAGTGATTTCTGGATATTGTCTTTTTCAGAATTAGTGTTTGCATAAAGAAATGCCACTGATTTTTGTAGCCTGACTCCTTGCTATATTACCAAATAACTTCCAGTAGTTTTCTGCTGGATTCTTTAGGTTTTCCCATGTATACTATCATATCATCTGCAAATAGCAAGAGCTTGACTTCTTCCCTTCCAATCTGTATTCCTTTGATTTCTTTCTCCTGTCTGATTGCTATGTCAAGAACTTCCAATATTATGTGAAGAGTAATGGTGATAATGAACAGCCCTGTTGGGCAAACGCTAGAAGAAGAACAACAGCCCTGTCTAGTGCCTATCTGAGGGGGAATGTTTTCAGCTTCTGTCCACTGAGTATTATTTTGGCTGTAGGTTTGCTACATATGGACTCCACTATCTTGAGGAATTTCCCATCTATTCCCATTTTTTGCAGTGTTTTGAGCATGATTGGGTGTTGGATTTTGTCAATGACTTTCTCTGCATCTATTGAGCTGATCATGTGGTTTTTGGGTTTGCTTTTATTAATGTGGTGGATGACGTTGATTGACTTATATATATTCAATCAGTCTTGCATTCCTGGGATAAATCCCACTTGGTCGTGATGGACAGTATTTTTGATATACTGCTGTATTCAGTTGGCTAGGATCTTGTTCAATATTTTAGCCTCTATGTTCATCAGAGATATTGGTCTGTAGTTTTCCTTTTTTGTTGAGTCCTTATTTGCTTTCGGTATCAGGGTGATGTTGGCTTCATAGAAGGTAGAAAGGAGTGTTCCTGTTTCTTTGATTTTTTGGAAGAACTTTAAAAGTTTTAACTGTTTCCTGAAGGTTTTGTAGAATTCGTTTGTGAAGCCATCTGGTCCTGGATTTTTGTTGTTGGTATGATTCTTAATGATTGTTTCAATTTATTTGTCTGTGATTGGTGCATTTAGGTTCTATAGTTCTTCCTGATTCAGTTTTGGAAGGTTATATATTTCTAGAAATTCTTCCATTTCTTACAGATTCCCTAGCTTGGTGGAATATAGTTGTCCATAGAAGTTTCACATGATTTTTTGGATTTCTGTTGTGTTAGTTGTGTTATCTCCCCTATAATTTACAATTCTATTTATTTATTATCTTTCCCCCCTTTTTTAGTGAGTCTGCCTAAGGGTTTGTCAATTTTGTTTAATTTTTCAAAGAACCAACATTTGGTTTCATTGATTTTTTTAATGATTTTTTTTCCATTTTTTTTCTTTTCTTTATTTATTTCCTTTTTGTTGCCCTTGTGGTTTTTATTGTTGTTGATGTTGTCATTGTTGGATAGGACAGAGAGAAATGGAGAGTGGAGGGGAAGACAGAGAGGGGGAAATAAAGATAGATACCTGCAGACCTGCTTCACCACCTGTGAAGCTACTCCCCTGCAGGTGGGGAGCCGGGCACTCGAATTAGGATCCTCATGCTGGTCCTCCACATGTGCTTAACCCACTGTGCTATCGCCTAACTCCCTGACTTCATTGATCTTTGGTATGATTCTCTTATTTTAGATGTTGTTTATTTCCTTTCTAATTTTAGTGATTTCAGTCCTTCTGGATGCTTTAGTGTTTCTTTGTTCCTCTTACTCTAAGTCTCTTTAAGGCATGCAGTAAGGTGATTTACTTGAACTTCTTGTTATTCTATAATGTGTGCTAATATGGCTATGAGTTTTCCTCTCTGTACTCCTTTAACTGTGTCCCATATATTCTATTAGCTGGTGTCTTCATTTTCATGTTTCTAGGAATATTTGCATTTCTTGCTTGAGTGTCTCTCTGACCTAGTGCTTATTAAGCAATATGTTGTAGAGTTTCAAATTTTGTGACTTTTGTTAATTTTCTGTTTGTTGCTGAGTGTTAGCTTACTCCACTGTGGTCTGAGAAGATGCTTGGAATGATTTCACTGCTCTTGAATTTGTTGATTATGTCTTTGTGGCGTAACGTGTGGTCTACCCTTGAGGATGTGCTGTGTGGATTTGAAAAGTATGTGTATTCCAGATTCTTGGGTTGGAGTATTCTGAAAATGTCCAGGATGTCTAGTTTATCCATCTCTTCAATTAATTTTCTTGTTTCTTTGCTGATTCTTTGCTTACTTGATCTAAGTGTGAGAGTGGGGTGTTGAAGTCTTCTACTATTATTGTATTACTACTGATGTATTTTTGTAGCTCTTTTAGTAAGTGTTTGATGTATTTAGATGGTCCCTCATTGGGTGCATAGATGTTAATAATTGTTAAATCTTCTTGCTAGATTGATGTTCTGATCATTATGTAATGATCTTGCCTATCTTTTATTACTTTATTTAACTTAAAGTCTATTGTGTCAGAGATGAGAATGGCTGTTCCTGCCCTTTTTTGTGGTCCATTAGCCTGTATGATAGTTTTTCATCCTTTCACTTTAAGTCTGTGTTTGCTTTGTGATTTCTGTGATTAATAGGTCAATTACTATTTGAATATTTTCCTTATTTATAGTTGCTTCTGACTTATTTGGAGTTTCTTCTGGGCTCTTGTCCTGATTCATTGTGGTAGCAGTTTTATTTGTTCTAGAATTAATCATTTTATTTATTGATGTGGTTTGTATTTTCCTGTCCTGTAGCTCTTCACTTGTTATGTTGTGTGAATACAAGCTGCACTAAAGTCTTTTACCAATGAAGTCACAAACCTCAGAAAGTACAATAGCAACTGAAGTAAAGATGAATGCAGTACAACTAAAACCAGTTAGTCAAGTAATACCCCCACTCTAAAAATAAAAAACCAAACAAAACAAAAAGAAAAAAGATAAATCAAGAATAGATAATTGCTAAAATAAACTGTCAAATAAAAGTGCTACCACAATGAATCTATAAATTCTAGAGATAGTGGGAAGAAAAAGGAAAGGAAAAAAAAGAGAGAGAGACTACTCCGGGTGAGACTTCCTCCACAAGATAATTCACAAACGAGTGCCAGTGAATACAGAGAGAAAAATAAAAGAAAAGCAGTGAATGGAAAGAGACTTTTTGGATCAGCTAGGAGAGAAGAAAAAAAAAAAAGAAAAAACCCTGTCAGTCGCACATTAAACCACACCAGATTGGCAACATAGCCTCGTCTCCTTCCTAAACCATGCAAAACCAAAAAAAATCACAAGAAGCAACTGTCAAACAAATTCAAGAGGTAGATGGGAGAAAGACAGGTAAACTAACCAAGGCAAGAATGAGATCCTGATTGGTCAGGTATTCTGTTATTCAGATAAGCTCCAGGCCCCTTCAAAAATAGAAAAAAAAAAAAAAAAAAAAAAAGCCTTTGCTTGGGGGGATATCCCCTCTTCTTTGATGACACCCCTGCTGAGCCATGAATCTTAATCAAGAAATTAGCTCCACAGAGGCCTACCAGGAGCAGCTGTTGTGTGGGTTGGTCCTGGCCCTGGAGGGATGCAGAAAGAAATAGCAAAGCCAAAATCTTCAGAGGAATCTCTCTTTCCTTTGTCCTTTACAGCCTCTGTTTGCCAGCCCAAAGGTGGATTACAAGGCTCTTCCTTGCTTCCACTTGGACCCCCCGCCCCCACCTCTCACTGCACTCCTTCCCTACCACTGGAGCCAGAAATCCTACCCTCACCTGAAAATCCCAGGTTGAGAGCTGCTTCCTTGCAGATCGATCTCAAGCCAGGTATTGTCTCCAAGCTGCCATACCATCTTGGCTCCACCCTTACAATTTTCTATAAAAATTATCAACTAATTATTTTTGTATCCATTAGCAAAGGAAAATCATGTAAGAATGATTACTATTCATTTTCAAAAGAATTCCTACACACTGAAAACCGTAGCATTCATAAAAAAAAAAATACATAGAAAACTAGCCAGAAGTCTTGAACAGATGCTTCTCTGGGAAAGACATGCAAATGACCTATAGGCACATACAAATTTTCTCAACATCACTTCTTGTTATTAATATGCAAATAAAAATCACAATGGGACCTCATTTCATGTTTGTGAAGATGGTCTATATGAAAAAGATTGATAATAAAAATATAAAAAGGCTGTGGAAAAGAAGGAACACTCACATACTGCTGGTGGAAGGGTAAATCTGTGCAATCTCTGTTGAAAATGCCTAGAGAATCTTTAAAAAAAAATAGCAACTGCAAATGGAAATACCTTATGAAGCAGATATACCACTTCTGGATATTTATACAAATAATATAGAGCATGCTAATTAGAAAGGATTTATACATCCAGTGCTCAGAGCAGTGCGATTTACAATAGTCAAGACATGAAAACAGTTATGGATGACTGGATAGAAAAGCTGTGGTATGTGTACTCAAAGAAACAGTCTTAGCTATTAAAAAAAAAAGAGAGGGAATCCTCCTTTTTGCTGCAACATGGATGGATGGAATGCTAAGTGCAGTAAGTCAGAAAATGAAAGAACATTCATTACCAGGTTGTTTCAGTCTTTAAGGTGGTGGGAAGCAGACTTAAACCTGGGTTATGTACATGCCATAGCAATACACTATCCAAGTGTACAATTTTACCTGCCCTCTTTCTTGCTTCGCTATTTATTTATTATGGATTCTTGGCCTCACACATGCACAAGGTCACTGTCCCAGGGTTGCCTTTTCATACATATAGACAGAGACAGGGAGAGATGCCACTGTATCAGAGATTTCTCAAGCGCCCTGGAACCATTTTATATGGTTCTGGGGTTTAAACTTAAACATGACAAGACACATGATATACTTGGTGAGCTAACTTGCCAGCATCGGTGAACCCATTCTCTGGGCAATTGTTTCTCATTAACTTTTTAAAAAGAATGTTTTTATTTATTTTTATTGTTGGATAGGACAGAGAGAAATCGAGATGGAAGTGGAGACAAAGAGGGGGAGAGAAAGACACCTACAGACCTGCTTCACCGCTTGTGAAGTGACTCCCCCCCCCTGCAAGTAGGGAGCCGGGGACTCAAAACAGGATCCTTATAAACTTTGTTTTCACATATAGAAATATTCTTTTTTTTTTTTTTTTTGCCTCCAGGGTTATCACTGGGACTTGGTGCCTACACTACAAATCCACTTCTCCTAGAGGCTATCTTTTCCCTTTTGTTGCTCTTGTTTATCATTGTTGTTGTTATTGATGTCATTATTGTTGGATAAGACAGAGAGAAATGGAGACAGGAGGGGAAGACAGAGATGGGGAGAGAAAGACACTTGCAGACCTGCTTCGTCGCCTGTAAAGTAACCCCCCCCCCCCCGCAGGTGGGGAGCCAGAGCTCGAACCAAATCCTTAACGCCCTTCCTTGGCTTCCAGCCATATGTGCCTAACCTGCTGCACCACGGCCCAGCCCCTAGAAATATTCTCAATGAGGATCTTTATGTTCGGTTTAATCTACCCAAATATGACATAAGGAGACTTTGTCAAGAAACTTCTTTAAAATACATGTAACACAAGGACTGGGTGGTGGCGCACCTGGTTGAGTGTACACATCAGTGCTCAAGGACCTGTGTTTGAGTCCCTGGTCCTCACCTGCAGGGGGAAAGCTTTGCAAGTGGTGAAGCAGGGATGCAGGTGTCTCTCTTTCTCTATTCCTCTCTATCTCCCCTATCCTCTTGATTTCTGGCTGTCTCTATCCAATAAATAAAAGATAATAAAAAATACATGTAACACAAAGTAAAACTTGAATTCTGTTTGATGTTTTGCACTAAAGCAAAGGACTCTGAAGGAGGAGGACAGGGAGGAAGGTGGTGGTAGGGGAAGAAGATGACTTTGGGGTCCTGGTGCCTGACAGTGGAAAAGGATTTAAGTTGGGAGTGAGAATGTTTTATAGACACCTATCAATAACTGTAGCATAAACCATTAAAGCCCCAGTGATATTCTGGATCATCTGATATTTTATTTTGAATTTTCAAGGACACATCACACTGCCCTCTATAGTGTGTGCATTACTATCAAGAGTGCAAAATGTTCCCTTTTTTTCTTATGCTCAGCGACACTGATTTCTCTTATCATTTGCCTAACAGACATTCTTATGGATATGAACTGACATCCAATCATGGAGCTGGACTTGCATTTCCCTGATTATTAGTACTGTTTGAACACTTTGTAATGAATCTGTTGGCTATTTGTGTGTCTTCTTTGGAATAATATTATCTTAGTCCTCTATCCATCTTTTAATCAGATTTGTCGAGGCTTTTGTGTTGTATAGGCTTTGAATATTTCAAATTACCATTATATAATTTAAAGATTAAATACACACAGCTTAGTTTATGATTTTAATAATATATTCAACTATTTTTCTGTGACAATGCTCACACCTGTACACACTGACAAACTCTCATTACATCTGTTTACTGACATGTAAATAGGATCTGGATAATATGAGAGATGGAAAATGTCCCTAGGGAAAATAAATTCAAATTCTTGGAAAAGCAATTTCAAGTTATAAAAGGGTATGGAATTCATACTTCTGCATTTGGTTTTGGGAGAATTACCACTTAGATTCAATACTAACACCGACTTAGGAGATTCGTTTTGGTATTTAGAAGAATTCTTCATATCACCATCCTCCCTTCAAGCCATAGTGTTATTGAATTTTTCAAAACATTGCAAACTAATACAATTTAGAGAAATTCATCAGGTTTTTGAAGAGCCTGAGATCCACACATGTAAACTGCCAGCTTTAAATAAGCCATGTAAAACTTTCTTTAAACAATTCATCCTTTCCCTAAGTATGAAAAATGGGAAACATTTGGTAGTTATAATAAAATGGTTTGGCGGGGCTAAGTTGGTAGCACAGAGGGTTAAGTGCACATGGCACAAAGCATAGGACCCGCTCAAGGATCCCAGTTGGAGCACCCAGCTCCCCACCTGCAGGGGTCGCTTCACAAGCAGTGAAGCAGGTCTGCACGTGTCTGTCTTTCTTTCCCTGTCTCTGTCTTCTGCTTCTCTCTCCATTTCTCTCTGTCCTAACCAACAACAACAACAACAATAAACAACAAGGGCAACAAAAGGGGAAAAATAAAATAAAATAGTTTGGGTGGTGAGGAAAAGATTAAACCTGCTCAGAGTCAGTGAGCAGAGATAATAAGATGATGGGGGGCTGGCGGCAGCGTAATGGGTTAAGCGCACTTGGGGCAAAGTGCAAGGACAGGTGAAAGGATCCTGGTTCGAGCCCCCAGCTTCCCACCTGCAGGGGGGGTGCTTTGCAAGTGGTGAAGCAGGTCTACAGGTGTCTGTATGTCTCACCTCTTCTGTCTTCCCTTCCTCTCTCGATTTCTCTCTTTCCTACCCAACAGCTGTAACAACTACAACAAAGGCAACAAAATGGGAAAAAATGGCCTCCAGGAGCAGTGGATTCGTAGTGCCCGTAAGCTGTCTTTTCCCTTTTGTTGCTCTTGTTTATCATTGTTATTATTCACCCAGATGCACCCGGAATCTTCTGTTTTGGAGAAGAAATGATATAGTGTTGGCCACCCATGGAGGCTGGCATCTTGAGATCTTGACTAGGAGACCACGGTGCCAGACCATGTCATAGGCTGCTGTGAGATCAACAAAGACAGCACCCGTCTTTAAATTCTTCTGGAGTCCATTTTCAATGTAAGTTGAGAGGGTCAGGGCTTGTTCGCAGGTAGATCTTCCTGGGTGGAAACCAGCTTGGGCGGGTGATAGGAATTTCTCTGTAAGAGGAGAAATACGTGACAGAAGCAGCCTCTCAAGGAGTTTGTAACACACAGAGAGGAGAGAAATTGGTCTATAGCTGGCGGCCAGTGTTGGGTCTTTCTTTGGTTTCAAAACTGCTATTATCTTTGCATGACGCCAAATTTTGGGCATAGATTCAGATTCCAAGATGTGGGACAGGAATGAAGTGAGCCACTTCTTTGCCGCGGGGCCCAAGTTAAGAATGAATTCTGGGGTGATGTTATCATAGCCAGCAGCCATTACCGGTTTAACCCTCTTCAAAGTGTCTTCCAGTTCAGACAGTGTAAAGGGAGAGAGTTTTGGAGATGGACAAGATAAACGGAAGTGGGATGACCACTCATGGGAAATTTCTCTTTTCCAGACTGGGTCGATCTTAGCACGTCCAACTTGAGTTAGGTGACTGGCCACTGAGTTTGGAGATACAGGAGGATGGGAGACGGGAGGGGGTTGGCTACCGGCACCCAGACTATGAAGAAGCTTCCAGGCCTTCCTACTTGAGTGGGTGAAGTTCAGACTTTCCGTGAGTTGTTGCCAGCGGGTTTGGCATGCTGCATCCAGGGAGGCAATGAGATGGTCAGCCACATCTGGGTTGCCCGATTCATCATACTGCTTTAGTAGTTGCTTGCATTCAGCATCAAGACAAGTCATATAGTTAGCACGTCTCCCACGAGGAATGGCTTGGGAAGCTGCTTTGAAGATGGCTTGGCAGAAGCGCCTGTAGGAATCTTCAGAGGGAATAGAGTTAATTGGAATTGCAGGAATAGATTTGTTGGTAAGATCACTGAACAGACGCCAGTTTGCTTTCTGAAAGTTCCATCTTATTTTCTCCGAGCACAGAATCAGTGGGAGCTGGAGACCAATGTGGATGATAGCTGGGCGGTGATGACTGTGCGGGAAGATCTTGAGAACGTGTCTCGTAGCGGGAAAGGCTTGGCCGTTGACTGTGCTAATCCAGCACAGGTCCGGTGATGAGTCTTTATTCCATCTAGAACTGTGAAAAGATCCTGGCTGTTTGGGATCATATAATAGGGAAAGGTCATTCGCTGAAGCTCAGTCTGCTAAGATAGAGCCTTCAGCATGAGTGGAGGAATATCCCCAGTCTTGGTGATGAATATTAAAGTCTCCAACGTAAACGGCTGGGTGATTCGGGCTAGGCAGGACCTCATTATCCCATGAGGCACTGGGAGGCTTATATACGTTGACGAGCTGAATAGTTCCAATAGTAATGGAGTCGTAGAAGGTCGAAGAGGCTGTATGGTAAACGTCCACAAGACACAATTTGGCATAGATGGCTCGGCCGTGTTTAGGATGGAGATTATAGCATATTAAATCAAATCCACTGATGGTGAATTGAGCAGCTTCATCGACTGCTATATGTGTTTCTTGTAGGCAAATAACATCTGCCTGATGCTGTATCGCCAATTGACCAATAAGAACGTGTTTGGAAAAGGACAGCCCCTCAACATTAAGTTGGAGGACTCGAAGAGCAGGACCAACAGCTTGAAAGCTGTCAGGAGCTGCTTGTTGCTGGCTTTGAAAGTGACTGGGATCCATGTGGATTCAGTCGGCTAGGAAGGATTGTCAGTTTCCCCAATGAATGGGTACTCAAGGGATGCACCACGGGAAGGTCAATCCAATGCATCCCACTTGTCTCAAGTGGCCTCCCCCAGGGCTCTGTTCTGGCTCCTACGCTATTTAATATTTACATCAACGACCTCCCAGAAACTTCTTCAAGGAAGTTCATCTACGCCAATGACATCTGCTGTGCAACTCAGGCATCCAAGTTTGACATCCTTGAGTAAACACTCACGAAAGACATGTCTCTGATATCTGATTACTGTAAAAAATGGTGACTAATCCCTAGCACTGCAAAAACGGTATCATCTGTTTTCCATCTACACCATGCCTCGGCGTCACGTGAGCTTAATGTGCAGCTTGACGATACGAGAATCCGGCATGAAGCCCAGCCAGTCTATCTTGGCGTTACTCTCGATCGCACTCTGTCATTTCACGAACATCTCATAAAAACTGCAGCAAAGGTGGGCGCGAGGAATAACATCATTGCAAGACTGGCCAGCTCCTCATGGGGAGTGAGCGCTTCCACACTATGATCATCATCTCTGGCATTATGCTATTCCACTGCAGAATACTGTGCCCCAGTATGGTTCCGTAGCCCCCATGTCCACTTGGTCGATTCCAAATTATATTCCTCCATGAGGATAATTTCTGGAACCATCCATTCCACCCCGGTTCCATGGCTGCCAGTTCTTAGCAACATCGCCCCGCCAGATATTCGTCGGGATGCGGCATCATCTAAGTTCATTTCCCACGTCTACGCTCGACCGGACCTGCCAATATAAGCGGATATCATCGCCCACCCTGTCCAACGCTTGACGTCTCGTCACCCAATCTGGTCCCCTATGCCTACACTGAACTTCTCTGTTCCAGACTCTTGGAAACAGAGTTGGCAGTCAGCTGAGGTAAAGAACAAACACCTCATCACAGATCCCTGCAAGCGTCAACCCGGCTTTGACCTAGCACGTTATGATAGGGCCCTCCTCAATCGCTATCGAACAGGCCATGGCCGGTGCGCCGCTATGTTCCATCGCTGGGGAGCCAGAGACGACCCCAACTGCCCCTGCGGCTCCAGACAGACTATGACCCACATAGTCAACGATTGCCACCTCTCCAGATTCAAAGGAGGTCTCGAAACTTTACATCAGGCTCAACCTGATGCTGTTGACTGGCTACGGAAGAAGGTCAAACGCTAGAAGAAGAATTGTTATTATTGTTGTTTTTATTGCTGCCATTGTTGTTGGATAGGACAGAGAGAAATCGAGAGAGATGGGGAAGACAGATGGGGAGAGAAAGACACCCGCAGACCTGCTTTTTGCCTGCAAAGCAACCACCCCTGCAGATTGGGAGCTGGGGCTGAACTGGGATCCTTGCCCTTCCTTGGCATGGTGCCATGTGCGCCTAACCTGCGGCACCACGGCCCACAGATATAACCCTGGAGGCAAATAATAATAATAATAATGACGATGATGATGTGAAAGTGGAAACAGTCATTGGTGGACTTCATTGTTAACTTTCCTGTTAACACACTATCATGTGTGAAGGAACTAGAGAATGAATGAATACTACCCGGGAGCGTTTGCCATTTCCATTTCTGCAAATCAAGCATTCATCGGATGCTCCTTCCTCCTAGAAATGTAACCCACCTATCCTGCTGTTCATTCTCCAGCCCACCCACAAGGGACACAGAACAGACAGAAAGGAAATACATCTGTAGTAGATGCAAATCAGAAAATTCTGCAGAAAAGGTTCCCTGAAGAGATCTGAACAAAGTGATTCCTCACTGACAACCAAGGTTCATACAAGAGAATGCTAAGGGCATTACCTTAAATTCATGCAGCAGAGAGGTGGAAAGTACAGTGTGGGCTAGATTCCAGCACTTCATCCCACTCTTTCTGTCCTTTGTGTTAGTTTCACTGAATGAGTTACTTAAGTTATTTGGCTCCCAACTTCCTCATTTGTAAACGAATGATAATAAAGATAGTATGTAAATTTTCATAGATTGAACTATGCGTGCATGCAAATGGGTGGTACACTGTGCTGTAGTGGCATGCAGTAAGCACTATTTAATAAATCAAGATGAAGGGGCAGGTGGGAGTGTATACTTGGAAGAACATATCTCTTACAGTGCATAAGAACGAGGGTTTGAGTCCGTGGTCCCCACCTACAGGAGGAAAGCTTCACAAGTGGCGAAGCAGTGCAAGTATGTCTCTTTCTCCCTTTCTATTCCTCTCTTCCCTCTCCATTTATCTCTATTCAATAAATAAATAAAACATTTTTTAAAATAGCTAAATGACTGACACAGGAGGCAGTGCAGTGAACAAAAAGTTGGACTTTTCAAGTCTATCAATTTCTTTTTTAAAAAATTTCTTTATTGGAGGATTAATGGTTTACAGTCGACAGTAAAACACAATAGTTTATACGTTCATAACATTTCTGTTTTCCACATAACAATAACCACCCCCCCAAAAAAAAAGTCAACCCCTACTAGATCCTCCTTTGCCATCACTGATGTACTAGAACCTCAGAACCTTCCCCCCCCCCACACACACACACACAGTCTTTTACTTTGGTGCTTTCTATCCATCTCTATCATTGCATGTTCCAGAGTCATGTGTTGGTTTTCCCTCTTGCATCTCTCATGAATAAGCAAATCTTTAGACAACAATAACAATAACAATAAGTGGCCTGGGAAATGACTCAGAATTTAGAGTGCAAGACTAAAAGCCTAAACTCCCGAATTTGATCCCTTATACCAGATATTCTCAAGTCCCTCACTCTCTCCTCCCTCCCTCCCTGACTCCATCTCTTCTATCTTCCCTTACTCTCTTCCTTCCTTCTTTCCTTCATTTCTTCCTTTACTTCTTTCTTCCTTTTCTATTTCTCTTTTTTCTTCTTTACTCTCTCTCATGAAATTATTAAATATAAAAAAATAAGATAACAATCAATCGTGCCTGTAATTTAGCTCACCTACATTTCACTTTGTAATGCACATAGCCCAGATTTCAGCCTGGTGCCTGCCTCACTGGAGGGGAATCTGAGGCTGTGGCATCTTTCCCTCTGCCTTTCCTATCTTAACAAAAAAAAATCATGTGGAAAATTGATGTGAGAAGATCATGCATCAATCATCTGTCATTAGAAAGACCAGATATCAGCCATTTCAGTCTTTGGCACTGTGGCATTGCAAGGAGATCATCATCTTTGTATCTGAACATGTTATCTGTCATACATTCATTTTCTTTTATTTGTTTTTTTTTTTTTTTCATTTGGACATTAGTTTCCTTATCACTGTCTTCCAACAGATCATTTATGGTTAAGAAGTTTAATCATTCCTAATGCAATACAGATGGAATGTTATGCTTCTGCCATTAGTTTACTGTGGTGTTTGATTTTTGTTTGTATAAATGTTGCATATTGAAATACAGCTATGTTTTATGCGGAAAAAAAGTCAGTTTGAAGTTGTAAAGTCCTCATGATGACAAAAATAAGTCAAAATTAAAATCAAGATAATAAAATAAGGATCCATAGTACTTAAGCATTTTGGGGGCTCTTTGAACATAGAAATGATATGTTTACCAATATTTTAAGTAGTGATTTATCCAGTGTCTGAAACTCTGAAATATACAGACACTTAGTAGGAAATATTCCTCCTAGAGGATAGGGATAAAGCAGCTCAGTGAGTAGAGTGCATTCCTTGCATATGTGTGATCCCGGGTGCCATATATGATGGAGTGGTGTTTTGCTCTTGCTGTCAGAAAAATATATAAACAGATCTTAAAAAGTATTATTCCTGGTGTATTGCACAAAAGTAAAAGACTCTGGGGTTGGGGGGGGGGAGTACAGGTCCTGGAAAAGGAGGACAGAGGACCTAGTGGGGGTTATAGTTATGTGGAAAACTGAGAAATGTATGTACAAACTATTGTATTCACTACCAAATGTAAAACATTAATCCCCCAATAAAGGGGGAAAAAAAAAGAAGAAAAAGTATTTTTCCCTAGAAAACATCTAATGTTCTGTATTTCATAAAGTCATCTAACTATATCTTAAGACTTTTACATCATACCACTTGCAAAATAATAGGGGCTTGGGGGGGGCTGGTGGATGGACGTACATATCACAAGCCCTTCTTTATGTTCTACTCTCAGTGGAGTGGTGCTGTGGAATTCGCTTCATTATTACCATTTTCTAATTTTCCTCATTTCTTTTGGACTACTTTTGAGTGTAAATTGCTTCTTATGGGGAGTCTGGCGGTAACACAGCGAGTTAAGCGCAAGGACAAGCGTAAGGATCCTGGTTTGAGCCCCTGGCTCCCCACCTGTAGGGGAGTCGCTTCACATTTAGTGAAGCGGGTTTGCAGGTGTCTATCTTTCTCTCCCCTTCTGTGTCTCCCCTCCTCTCTTGATTTCTTTCTGTCCTATCCAAGGACAACAAGAACAATGATAATAACAACAATGATAAAGCAACAAGGGCAACAGAAGGGGAAAAAATGGTCTCCAGGAGCAGTGGATTCGTGGTGCAGGCACCAAGCCCCGGCAATAACCCTGGAGGCAAAAAAAAAAAAATTGCTTCCTATGGCTTATAAACTTCTTCAGATATATGCACTGTTAATTACTTTCCAAAGCATCTGTTCTTGTTCATGTATTTGTGAAGATGTTTTTTTTCTTTTCAGAAAAATCAATTAAGGCATGCTACAATATAGAAAATAGAAAGATAAAGTCTTTCATTTGTTAGGTCCTTATTTTCTGTCAGGTAGTTTTCGAATAATTTTCTCTAATTGTTTTAGTAACCCAGTGAAACAGGCCATAATGTACCCATTTTGTAAATCAGGAAAAGAAAGACATTTAGATATCAAATAATTTGCTTATAAATTGAACTTGAGTCCAGATCTGCATTGCTTTAAAATTTGGGGCGTGAAGGTGATGTTGTCTGATTATTTTCTGTTACGTGGGTTGTGAGAATCATAATGGAGACATGTTCCTCTCTTTAGTAAAGCATTTGTAGTCATGACCACAACCATCACTTACATTTCAAAACCTAAATAAGTTATTTTAGATTAGCAAATATCATAATCACTCTCAAACAATGTATATGCTATTAGTAAGGGCAAAGTACTTTGTTATTCAGAATTCACACACCCTACTCTATATCCTCTATAATGTATTATCCTCTGGAGCATGAGTGAAACTTATAAACAGATAACTAGAAGGTGCTAAATTCCAATTCCATCAGGACCCAGAAAGAGAGGAGGATGAAAAAAAAATGGGGCAGGGGAAGGACACTCAGAAGTAATAGGTGTGCTTTAGAAATGAAGAGAAGGCAGGGACACAGAAAAATTGGGCAAATATATATTAATATAGATTGAAAGTTATAGAAATCATAGTCAGCCAATATCTGTGATCTTGGATGAATTAATGCATTTTCCAATGGATGGAACAGAAACACAGAACTCTGGTGGAGAGAAAGGTGTGGAATTATACCCGTTATCTTATAATTTTGTAAATCAATATTAAATAGCTAATAAAAAATTAATGAAAACAACAAAATAGAAAAAAAAATCCTTAACTCCTAAAGTTTTATGTCTTTGTCATATGACTCTCTCTACACTCAACTCAAAGAATGGATGTTTTTTTTTTTAGTAGAAATAGATGCAACTTCTCTCACTTTGAGTCTACCTGAGATCTTTTTTTAAGGACCAACTAGGCCATACCTCAATTTCTAGCCCATAAAAATATATGGCATTAGGAATTTAAAACTACTATGAAAAATATGCAGAAGGCACCCTAGCAATAAACTAGACAGCATAAGAGAGGAAATGGGCAATGGAATCAGAAAAAATAAATAAATAAAAAGAAAACCTTCTAAATAATAACCTAAAAGAAATGTTATAGTAGAAACAAAGAGCGTAATTCATGGATTCATCTGAATGAGGAAATGGCCAATACAAATATGAAAAGAAATGGCCTTCCACATCATATGCCATCATTTGCTTGGTAGAATGGTTAAAATCGAGACAGTTTGAGACACTGGAAAGGATGGAAAGTTAGGGAAATGGTCATCCATTGCTAATGAAAATACAAATGTTACAGTCACTTTGGAAGACAGCTTGACAGTTTTCCCACAAAACCAAGCATACTCTCACCATGTGACTCAGCAGTCATGCTTCTTGGTACTTACACAAAGGTGCTGAAAATTTATGTCTATACAAAAACCTGTACATGGTGTTTCAGCAGTTTTTGCATTATCTCCAAAACTTAGAAGCAATCAAGATGCCTTTTCCTAGGTGAAAAAATATACTGTGATACATTCAGACAATGGGATATTATTACTGCAAAATGAAATGAGCTCAAATCATGAAAAGAGCTCAAACCATGAAAAGAGACTGAGAAAATTAAAATGCGTAATAATAAATGAAATAATTGAGCCTGAAAAACAGCTTATTATAATTTCAATTATATGACATCCTGAAAAAGGCAAAATGGTTGAGTTGTAAAAAGATCAGTGTTTGCCAGAAGTTGTAGGGGGCAGGAAGGGATGAAAAGGCTGAGCACCAGAGAATTTTAGGGCAAGGAGAATACTATGACAGTAGAATGGTGGATACATCAGTACAAATGTATCTGAACCTACAGGATGTGTGATATAAAGAATGAGTCTTGGTGGTATAAACAATAGACTTTGGATGATGTCAGTGTAGATTCATTAATTATAGCCAATGTATCCATTTGGGGGCTGTTAATGAGGAAGGTAGTGCATATGTTGAGGTAGGGGGCAAGTGGTAAATCTCTGTAATTCTTTCTACTATCACGCTGTGCCGGCTAGTGTTACGGACAGGAGAGATGATCCAGGAACCAAGCTCATGGCAGTAGCAATACAAATCTTTATTCATGTGGGAGCCCCAGAGTCGGGTGGGAGTGCAGCACTTTAGGCCTCATGGAGCCAAAAACCACAATGGCCAGCATCCGCCTCTCCCTGCATGCCTGCCATCCTCTAAGTCAGGACACAAAAGAGAGAGAAACCAGAAACAGAAGTGGCTTTTATAGGATAAAACCGCAAGTTGCAAGTCAGAAACAGAAATGGCTAGGAAAGGAGGTGGAGAAAGGCAAAATGCATGCTGGGAAGGTGGAAGCTTTCTTTTTTTTTTTTTAATTTTTTTTTATTTAATTAACAAAACCATAGGGTAGGAGGGGTACAACTCCACACAATTCCCACCACCCAATCTCCATATCCCACCCCCTCCCCCGATAGTTTTCCCATTCTCTATCCCTCTGGGAGCATGGACCCAGGGTCATTGAGGGTTGCAGAAGGTAGAAGGTCTGGCTTCTGTAATTGCTTCCCCGCTGAACATGAGCGTTGACTGGTCGGTCCATACTCCCAGTCTGCCTCTCTCTTTCCCTAGTAGGGTGTCTCTCTGGGGAAGCTGAGCTCCAGGACACATTGGTGGGGTCTTCAATCCAGGGAAGCCTGGCTAGAATCCTCTTGGCATCTGGAACCTGGTGATTGAAAAGAGAGTTAACATACAAAGCCAAACAAATTGTTGAGCAATCATGGACCCAAAGCTTGGAATAGTGGAGAGGAAGTGTTAGGGAGGTACTCACTGCAAACTCTAGTGTAATCCTGCTTTCAGGTATATATTTTGCAGTAGTTTATGGGTACGTGTGAACATAAGCTCTCTCTCACAAACACTGGTGTATATCTAGGTTTTAGGACTTTGTTAGAAAGTGAACCACCTGAGATGAAATTAGAGTGTACTATAAAAGGAAAGGTCTCACCCAAGTAATGAAGCTGAAGGGTTGTCATTCCACACGTGAAGTCTCTGGACACAGTCTGAGGTGAAGCATGTTGAGGTGGCAATCATTGCGTTGGTTAGGTTGCGATCGGCAAATGCAATATTATTTTATATGGACTGGAAGAGGCATACGGGAAAGTGGGCCATATCCAAGGGTTCCAGGACTGGGGAAAGTAGGGGATCTATAGTGGAGATGTGAGGTTCCTGCTGTAATTTGGTCAGGTCCTGCTTTTAGTTTCCCTTTCAGATCTTCTTAGTCAACTTCTGTTGATGAGTGGGATCATCCCATACTCATCTTTATCTTTCTGACTTAGCTCACTTAACATAATTTCTTCTAGCTCTGTCCAAGATGTGTCAGAGAAGGTGGGTTCATTGTTCTTGATAGCTGCATAGTATTCCATTGTGTATATATACCACAGCTTTCTCAGCCACTCATCTGTTGTTGGGCACCTGGGTTGCTTCCAGGTTTTAGCTATTATGAATTGTGCTTCTTCTTCTTCTAGCATTTGCCCTTCTTCCGTAGCCAGTCAACAGCATCAGGTTGAGCCTGATGTAAAGTTTCGAGACCTCCTTTGAATCTGGAGAGGTGGCAGTCGTTGACTATGTGGGTCAAAGGACAGCGCCTCAACATTAAGTTGGAGGACTCGAAGAGCAGGACCAACAGCTTGAAAGCTGTCAGGAGCTGCTTGTTGCTGGCTTTGAAAGTTTCTGGGATCCATGTGGATTCCGTCGGCTAGGAAGGATCGTCAATTTCCCCAATGGGTGGGTACTCACGAGATGCACCATGGGAAGGTCGATCCAATGCATCCCATTGTGCAGCTATGAACATAGGAGTACACACCTCTTTTTGGTTGGGTGTTATGGAGTCCTTGGGGTATAACCCCAGGAGAGGAATTACTGGATCATATGGAAGGTCCATGTCTAGCCTTATGAGAGTTTTCCAGACTGCTCTCCACAGAGGCTGTACCAATTTACATTCCCATCAGCAATGTAACAGGGTTCCTCTGTCCCCACATCCTCTCCAGCATTTGTTGCTGCTGTTCTTTTTGATATATGCCATTCTTACAGGAGTGAGGTGGTATCTTATTGTTGTCTTAATTTGCATTTCTCTGACAATAAGTGACCTAGAGCAGTTTTTCATATGTTTGTTAGCCTTTTGGATCTCCTCTGAGATGAATGTTTTGTTCATATACTCTGCCCATTTTTGGAAGGGGTCATTTGCTTTTTTGGTGCTAAATTTGCTGAGCTCTTTATATATTTTGGTGATTAGTTTCTTGTCTGATGTCTGGCATGTGAAGATCTTCTCCCATTCTGTGAGGGGTCTCTCTGTTTGTTTAATAGTTTCTTTGGATGTGCAGAAGCTTTTCAATTTGATGTAGTCCCATTGGTTTGTTTCTGCTTTGGTCTTCCTTGCAATTGGGTTTGATTCATCAAAGATGTCCTTGAGGTGTATGTGGGAAAGTGTTTTACCAATGTTTTCCTCTAAGTATTTGATTGTTTCTGGTCTGGCATCTAGGTCTTTGATCCATTTGGAGTTGATTTTTGTTTCTGGTGAGATAAAGTGGTTCAATTTCATTCTTCTGCATGAAACAACCCAGTTTTCCCAGCAACATTTATTGAAGAGAGCCTCCTTTTTCCATTTAATTCTTTGGGCCCTCTTATCAAAGATTAGATGTCCATAGGTGTGGGGATTTATTTCTGGGCTTTCAATTCTGTTCCACTGGTCTGTGTGCCTATTTTTGTTCCAGTACCATGCTGTTTTGATGATGATGGCTTTATAACATAGTTTAAGGTCTGGAGTGTGATGCCTCCATTTCTGTTTCTTTTCCTCAAGATGGTTTTGGCAATTCTAGGTATTTTCAGGTTCCAGATAAATGATAGTAGTGTTTGTTCTATTCTCTTAAAGAAGCTTGGTGGAACTTTGATGGGTATTGCATTAAATTTGTATATGGCTCTGGGGAGAATATTCATTTTGATGTTATTTATCCTTCCAATACATGAGCATGGGATATATTTGCATTTCTTGGTATCAGTTTCTATTTCCTTGAGTAGCGACTCATAGTTTTCAGCATACAAGTCTTTCACTTCTTTGGTCAACTTTATTCCTAGGTATTTGATTGATTTTGCTGAAACAGTAAAGGGGAGTGATTTCTGGATGTCTTCTTCTTCAGATTTAGTGTTTGCATAAAGAAATGCCACTGATTTTTGTAAATTGATTTTGTAGCCTGATACCTTGCTATATTGCCTAATAACTTCCAGTAGTTTTCTGCTGGATTCTTTAGGTTTTTCTATGTATACTATCATATCATCTGCAGATAGTGAGAGCTTGACTTCTTCCCTTCCAATCTGTATTCCTTTGATTCCTTTCTCTTGCCTGATTGCTATGGCAAGATCTTCCAATACTATGTTGAAGAGTAACAGTGACATTGCACAGCCCTGTCTAGTCCCCGATCTGAGGGGGAATGCTTTCAGCTTCTGTCCATTGAGTATGATGTTGGCTGTAGGTTTGCTATATATAGACTCCACCATCTTGAGGAATTTCCCATCTATTCCCATTTTTTGCAGTGTTTTGAGCATGAATGGGTGTTAGATTTTGTCAAAGGATTTCTCTGCATCTATTGAGATAATCATGTGGTTTTTGGCTTTGCTTTTATTGATGTGGTGAATGACATTGATTGACTTACAGATGTTGAACCAGCCTTGCATTCCTGGGATGAATCCCACTTGGTAATGATGAACAATCTTTTTGATATGTTGCTGTATCCGGTTGGCCAAGATCTTGTTTAATATTTTGGCATCTATGTTCATCAGAGCTATTGGTCTGTAGTTTTCCTTTTTTGTTCTGTCCCTATCAGCTTTTGGTATCAGGGTGATGTTGGCTTCATAGAAGGTGGAAGGGAGTATTCCTGTTTCTTCAATCTTATGGAAAAGTATGGATACTAACTGTTTCTTGATTGTTTTGTAGAATTCATTTGTGAAGCCATCTGGTCCAGGACTTTTGTTGCTGGGGAGATTCTTAATAACGGTTTCAATTTCTTTGTCTGTGATTGGTGCATTTAGATTTTGTAGTTCTTCTTGGTTCAGTTTTGGAAGGGCATATGCTTCTAGGGATTGTTCCATTTCTTCCAGATTCTCTAGCTTGGTGGCCTATACTTCTTTATAAAAGTGTCGCAGGATTCTCTGGATTTCTGTGGTGTCAGTTGTGATATCTCCTCCATCGTTTACAATTCTATTAATTTGAGTCTTCTTTTTTTTTTTTTTTTTTTTTTTTTTTTTTGTTTGGTGAATCTGGCTAGAGCTTCGTCAATTTTGTTTAATCTTTCAAAGAACCAACATTTGGCTTCATTGATCTTTTGTATGGTTCTTTCATTTTTGATGTTGTTTATTTCTGCTCGAACTTTAGTGATTTCTGTCCTTCTGGTTGCTTTAGGTTTCCTCTGTTCCTCATCCTCTAAGTCCTTGAGGTGTGCAGTAAGGTCATTCATTTGAGCTTCTTCTTGGTGTTTAATATGTGATTGTATGGCTATAAGTTTCCCTCTCAGTACTGCTTTCGCTGTGTCCCAAATATTTTGATAGGTTGTGTCTTCATTTTCATTTGTTTCCAGGAATATTTGAATTTCTTGCTTGAGTGAGTCTCTGACCCAGTGGTTCTTATGGAGTATGTTGTTTAGTTTCCAAATTCTGTGACTTTTAATAATTTTCTGTTTGTTGTTAAATGTTAGTTTTACTCCACTGTGGTCTGAGAAGATACTTGGGATGATTTCAATGCTCTTGAATTTATTGATGCTGTCTTTGTGGCCTAATATGTGGTCTATCCTTGAGTATGTGTTATGTGGATTTGAAAAGAAGGTGTATTCCAGTTTTTTTGGGGTGAAGGAGTCTGAAAATGTCCAAGAGGTCTAGTCTGTCAATCTCTTCATTCAATTCTCTTGTATCTTTATTGGTTCTCTGCTTTGTTGATCTGTCTAAGTTTGAGAGTGGGGTACTGAAGTCTCCCACTATTATTATATTACTATTGATGTATTTTTGAAATTCTTTCAGTGGGTGCTTGATGTATTTAGATGGTCCCTCATTGGGTGCATAGATGTTAATAATTGTTAAGTCTTCTTGGCTGATTGATCCTCTAATCATTATGTAATGTCCTTGTCTATCTTTTATTACTTTATTTAATTTAAAATCTATCGTGTCTGAGATGAGAATGGCTATTCCTGGCCTTTTTTGTGGTCTGTTAGCCTGTATGTTAGTTTTCCATCCTTTCACTTGAAGTCTGTGTTTATCTTGTTGTGAAAGATGGCATTCTTGCAAGCAGCATATGGTTGGGTTATGTTTTCTGATCCATCCCCCCACCCTCTGCCTTTTGATGGGTGAGTTTAAGCCATTGACGTTTATTGATATGGATTTAATGTATTGTAGTGCCATTGTTCAAAAAAAATTTGTTTGCTCTGATATATTGCAAGTATTATAGTGATGTACTTGTTTATAAGAGGTCTTTAAGAACCTCTTTCAGGGCCGGCTTGGTGATGGTTGCCTCCTTTAACTGTTGTTTGTCTTAGAAGGTTTTATTCCCTCCATCTAGTTTGAATGAATGTCTAGCAGGATATATTATACTTGGTTGAAGCCCTTTTTCATTCAGGGCTCCATAGATATCTTGCCATTCCCTTCTGGCTTTTAGAGTTTGAGTGGAGAAGTCAGCAGATAATCTTATGGGTTTTCCATGTATGTGACTTTTTGTTTCTCTCTTGCAACCTTTAGGATCCTTTATTTATCCTTACTTCTTCTCATTGTGACTATGATGTGTCTTGGTGTCTTCAGGTCTGGGTTGATTCTGTTTGGTACTCTTTGGGCCTCTTGAACCTTGATGTCCTTTCTGTTATTCAGGTCTGGGAAGTTTTATTCTATTATTTCCTCTAGAATGTTTGCTTCCCCTTCCTCTCTTTCTTCCTCTGGCAGGCCAATTATACGAATGTTACTTCTTTTGAGATCATCCCATACGTCTCTGTTGTTGTTTTCAGTGTCTCTCAATCTCTTTTTAAGCTCTTTCACCTCTTTCTTTGTTTTCTCTAACTCATCCTCTGTCTGACTAATTCTGTTTTCTGCTTCTGTTAGTCTGATTTCCCTTCCCTTGGCTGCTTTCTTCATCACAGCTATTTCAGCTTTCAGTTCTCTAATTGCCTCAAGATAATAAGTATTTTCCTTGGGGGTCTCAACTGTTGTTTCCCTAATACTGCCATTCCTTTCCTCCAATGTTGTTTTCGTTTCTGTGATTAATAAGTTTATTATTGCTTGCATACTTTTCTTATCTATGGTTACTTCTGGCTGATTTGTAGTTTCTTCTGGGCTCTTGTCTTCATTCATTGGAGTAGCAGTTTTATTTGTTTTTGATCTACCCATTTTTTTATTTATGTGTTTCTTTTTTTTTATGCTCTGTTGTTCCTCAGTTGTTGTGTCTTGAGTACAAGCAACACTGTACTAAATACCTTTATGACAATTGCACTCACCAACCTCAGGAATTACAGTAGCAACTGGAGCAAGTATTGAAGCGGTTTAATCATTACCAACTAGCCAAACAATTTCTCCAGTCCGTTAATAAAAAGTAACCAAATCCCAGTGAAGAAGAAAGAGAAAAGAATAAAAGGATAGCAAGAATAGACATTTATGCAATTCTACTATCCACTGTATATTCTAGGGGTAACAAGAGGGGAAAGGGAACTAGAGCAGAGATACACACAGAGATTCCACTCTGAGTCAGATTTCTTCCCCAAAATAATTCACAAATTCAGAAAGGCAAAGAAGAAGGAAGAAGTGTATGACAAGATAAAAAAAAAAAGAGGCAAGAGAGAGAAAAGGGAAAAGATAATAAAAAGAGCTGTAATTAAAGAGTAGTGAAAGGAAATTCCCAAATGTGTATCAGTGAATTTTAAAAAGCACACTGTTTGGTGGTGTGGGGGCTGGGGGCTGTGACTTTGGAAGCTGTAGGATTAAGGAAGAAAGGATGACAATAATGAGAAAAAGAAAATAAATAAATAAAGAGAGAGAGAGAGAAAAGAAAAAGATAAGAAAAAGAACAGTCATAAAAGGGCAGTGAAAGGAAAGGGTTTTTTTATGTATTTATTTTTAACTATTCAATTAGCTATGCAGGGTGAGGTAGGGGTGGTTGGCTACTTAGAAAGAAAAAAGGCCAGAGGTTTCAGAAGGGTATAGACTTAGAATTAATGATACTTCCTGGTGGTACAGGAATTTGGTAAATAGAAGGAGCTCCTAGCAGGATATCCTGCTAGAAGCTGGTCCCCAGGTAATGGTTATGGGGGGGGGGGCAGGGAAGGAGGTATGCTTAGAAATTAAAAGGAAGAAAAAAAATTTTCCCCCTTTTTTCCTACTCTAATTCTTAACCCAAATTAAGTTATAGTCACCTCCTTGGTGTCACCACTAGGACCCCTTATTGGCTGGCCTACTAAAGGCAGAAAATCCTACCGTTTCCAGGAGATGTGGTCAGAGAGCTCAGCCACTAGTAGCTTCTCAGTCCGCTATTTTCCAGGAACCCCCAGGTGGAAGCTTTCTTAGCAACTGTTTTGATGGTTTTAGCTGGTGGGAT
Organism: Erinaceus europaeus; assembly: GCF_950295315.1. Classification (NCBI taxonomy): domain Eukaryota; kingdom Metazoa; phylum Chordata; class Mammalia; order Eulipotyphla; family Erinaceidae; genus Erinaceus; species Erinaceus europaeus. Next base: position 19,735,102 of record NC_080178.1, read on the forward strand.
TAGTGTTACCCTGCAGGCAGGGCAGGTCTCCAGATAGAAAGAAGACAGATCAATGGGCGGGGATCTTTCAGGCAAAATAATGATTATGTAAATAGGCCATACTATCAGTAGTGAAGGATGGAGCAGGGGACCTGGCTTAATGCCCGGCAACTCTGAACCTAAAACTGTCATAAAGATAAGTATGTTAAAGAAAGAAAGAAAGAGAGCATTACAATATACTGGTAATTTGTAAAAGGAGTTAAGTGAATTTGGGTGATGTGAAACCAATGGCTATTATAATTATGAACCATTAGAAAAATTACATTTAGCAGCTTGATAATTTAAGCAGGAATGCTGCTTATAAAGATCTTAAAAAACAGTAAATTGATTAAGGAAATATGCCTTTTAATACTACTGACTCTCACTCATTTAATGATTATTATGTCCCAGACACTATTTCATTTATTAATAACCACAAACGTAAAGAAGTATTCCTACTGCTATCCTTATTTTACACAGGAGACTTCTTGGCTACAAGAAATAAAGTAACTCTCTAGAGTCCTAGGTTCAACTCCTCTCACAACCGTAAGTCACAGTTGATCAGTGTCCTGATCTCTCTCTCTGGATCTTTATCTCACTAAAATAAAACCAATAAAAATGTGTTTTTTAAAAAGAAATAAAATAACTTTGCCAAATGGATTGAATTCTCTGAGATAAACAGTATGTCCATTCCACTATAATTCACTGCTCCTTTCAGTCAGCTTTATGGGAGATGTTGGCAACCAGTCTCAATAACTAAGGACATAAATAGTCTCACTGCTAGGGCATAGGACTTACATGCCTGAGGTTCCCTATTTGATCCCTGGCACTGTATGTACCAGGCTTGTCTACCTCTGTCTAGTATGATATGCAAGTTTTAGTTTTCATTCAAAATCCAAGTTTGATGAGAAAGCCACCAGATCTTGCACAATACTTAATTGTACATTTCGCCCCCAAAACTAATCCTCCGTCCCTTGATGAAAAACCAGAATATGTTTGAAGAATTTGTTTATTTATTAGTTTATAGATATCAGAGTAAAGGATAATAGTTGTTGAAGCACCTTAATGGTATTTTCTTATGACCAACAAACACCCGCCATGAAATTGTGTCATTTTTTTTATGTCTTTTTAATCTGCTTACCAATTTGCAGTTATAAAACAAAGCAAGTAAAGCCGCATTAAGTCACAAGAAGCACAGTAATCCTTACCTCCCTCCTAGATCATATGGCTTCCATTCAGCACAATTACTTGCTTTTTGTCTCTAGTTAAGAAGTGGGATAAGAACCTTATTTGTAAAACTTTCATTAATGACTTAAAATACCACCACAGAGACTGTTTTTTTTTTTTATTTTCCTGTGTTCATTTAGACAATTATTTGATTGCAAAATAGGTATGTGAGACTGAGCATGGAAGATAATGGGCAAGTACCATTAAAAGTTTTATTTAAAGTCAACAGATGTAAAATCTTGAACTCTATCTCATGTCAAACTACAGACATCCAAAAAGGGCAAAGTTTTGGACTATGTTTCTGGATTTCAATTAAACAACCCAAAATAAAATTCCTCTGTAGGTTAGCTCTAATGACAGAGTCATTCATTCTTTTCAGGAGGAACATGTGACCTATTATACTAACCAAAGAGAGGTACTTTTAAAAGGAAAAGAAAGATATATTGAGTGATTCTTACTTATGTGAACCCTAATTTCATTACCACTTTTATAATACTCCCTATGAGTCAAGTGTTCTGAGAAATACTTTGCACAGATTAGCTAATTCTGTGATAATAATTATTTGTGTGGGATCTGGGCGGCAATGCAGTGGGTTAAGCACACATGGCTTGAAGCATAAGGACTGGCATAAGGATCTGGTTTGAGCCCTGAGCTCCCCACCTGCAGGAGAGTTGATTCACAGGCGGTGAAGCAAGTCTTCAGGTGTCTGTCTTTCTCATCCCCTCTCTGTCTTCCCCTCTTCTCTCCATTTCTCTTTGTCCTATCCAACAATGATGAACATCAATAACAACAATAATAACTACAACAATAAAACAACAAGGGCAACAAAAGGGAATGAATAAATAAATAAATAAATACTTATTAAAATAATTCTTTGTGGTAAGCATTAGTGAATATTGTCTTTAGATAATAAAACTGTTAACCCTGTAACTTCTTTCCATGATTTATTTTTATAACATTTTCTCATATAGAATCAGATAGTTTGATTGACTGACTTCCAGCTGGTATATAATCTCCAAGGAACAAAAACTGTTCTATTTTTGTTCACTTCAGATGCCTAAACAGTTCAACAAGAAAAAATATATATATATATAAATATATATATATATATATATATATATATATATATATATATATAGAGAGAGAGAGAGAGAGAGAGAGAGAGAGAGAGAAGGAAAGAGAAAGAAAATACAGTTTTCAGAGGTGAAGTAGTTGCTTAGGTTTTGACTACAGAGTTGAAACTAAGTAGCCCACAGGATGGTTCCTCACTATTCTTCCAAACAGGTTCCCTAACTCCTATTGTCTTTGTGAAAATTAAATGAGACATCCTGAGGCTGAAGAGACAACTCAGCAGTACAGCATAGAACTTGAATCTCATGAGGCTTCTGGTTGACCTGCACCACATATGCCTGTGCAGAGCAGAGGAGAGCAGTGCTCTGGTTTCTTTTATGAACTCATGAAAATAATTGATTGTTAAAAAGATGAGAAACTGGCGCAAAGCACAAGGACTAGCATAAGGATCCCGGTTTGAACCCCAGCTCCCCACCTGCAGGGGAGTCGCTTCACAGGCGGTGAAGCAGGTCTGCAGGTGTCTATCTTTCTCTCCTCCTCTCTGTCTTCCCCTCCTCTCTCCATTTCTCTCTGTCCTATCCAACAACGACAACAACAATAATAACTACAATAAAACAACAAGGGCAACAAAAGGGAATAAATAAATAAAATAAAATTTAAAAAACTTAAAAAAATTGGAATTCCTTAAAAAAAAAAAAAGATGAGAAATTTGGGGCCAAGTAGTGGCACACCTGGTTGAGCTCACATGTTATGATGCACAAGGACCTGGGTTCGAGTCCCCAGTCCTCACCTGCAGGGGGAAGGCTTTGCAAGTGATGAAGCAGGGATGCAGGTGTCTCTCTGTCTCTCTTCCTCTCTATCAGCCCCTTCTCTCTCAATTTCTGGCTGTCTCTATCCAATAAATAAATAAATAAAGATAATTTTAAAATAAGAATAAGATGAGAAATTTCCCAACAAAGAAACTCAATAGATATAAATGTGTTCCTCTTTCTTCTTCTCACATCTGTGAATCTTAAATATACTGTGGAGTCATGTGGTGGAAATAGAGATACATTGGCTTGCCTAACTCTCCAGGGACTCATTCGTGCTAGAGAGCTCATTTAATGATTTACTAGAGAGGAATATATTTTCCCTTGGCAGGAAATCTATTTGAAAAAAAAAATTAAGATCAGCTACTTGATGCATTTATGGGACATGATCCAGGAAAACCCATAAAGAAATTACTCCATCGGAGTTAGTCTCTTTCAACATTCTAAGCTACTTTTTCAAGGTTCCTGACCAGAGGCAACCCTTGAAATATACTGATATAGCTCTTATCATTATTAGTAAAGATAACAACAGTGCTTCTGAAGATGCACAAGTGAGTAAATACAATCAGTAATTTTCAAAGTGTGAATTTTTATCTTGCACTACAGGAAATACTACTGGGTAAGGAGTTTAGCTGTTAAAAAGTGAATTCAAGGGTGTGGAAAAATTGGAACCCTTGTGCACTATTGATAGGAATATAAAATGGTGTAGCTATTGTGAAAAACATTTTAATACAGAATTATTCTATGATCTAATAATTCTACACCTAGGCATTATGGTCAAGAGAGGTGGAAATAAGGACTCAAATAGAATTGTGTGTCAGTGTTCATTCAAGTGTCATTCATAGCAGTTAAAAGCTGGGAAAAATCCATCTGACAAATGTAGCCATTGATAGATGAAGGATAAAAATATATATAGCGTATACGTATAATAGAATATTATTTGGCCATAAAAGGAATAAAAATTGAAGTCAGTTGGTGACACTACTAGTTGAGGACACGTGTAACTATAAACAGTGAACCAGGTTCAAGCTCCTCATCCCCACCTGAAGAAGGGAAGCTAGTTAAGTGATGAAGCAATGCTGAAGGTGTCTCTCGATCTCTTTTCAGTATCAGTTTCTCTCTGTCTCTGTCCAATCAGCCAGTCAATATTTTTAAAAAGGCATACAATTTTGTGATACATGGGAGTCGGGCAGTAGCGCAGCGGGTCAAGCTTACGTGGTGCAAAGCGCAAGGACCATCATAAAGATCCCTGTTTGAGCCCCTGTCTCCTCACCTGAAGGGGAGTTGCTTCACAGGTGGTAAAGCAGATCTGCAGGTGTCTATCTTTCTCTCCCCCCTGTCTTCCCCTCTTCTCTCCATTTCTCTCTGTACTAGCCAACAACAATGGCATCAATAACAACAATAACTACAAGAATAAAAAAGCAACAAAAAGGGGATAAATAAATAAATTTTTAAAAGTCTTTAAAAAATGCGATACACGTTACACTATAGAGTAAGAGATAACTCTGTCTAGTTCATTCCATCACTGCTGAGAATAGGCTTTAACATCACTGTTAACGGATGTACAGTTTTTGCTCTGGTAGGTGTGTGTGTTTTAAATTGCCACCATGGTTATCACTGGGGTTCGGTGGCAAGACCATGAATCTACTGCTCCCAGTGGCCTTTTTTTTTCTTACTTATTTACTTTTTTTTTCCTTTTGTTTTTACAGGACAGATAGAAATTGAGATGGGAAGTGGAGGTAAAGAGGGGGAGAAAAAAATAGAGGCCTCAGATGGGCTTCACCATAAAAAAAAAAAAATAGAAAAGAATCTTGATTTGAATGTCAGTGCCACTCATCAGACTGTTTTTGTTGTTGTTGTTGCTTTTCTACTGATTTGTTTTCTGTATACAAACAAACATACTCAGTGAAGGAAACAGTGATCTACTTTTATTATAATTACAATAGTGATAATAGTTATTAACATGTTGCTAGTTGCTTATATCAACATAAAGTAGCAATGATACTTTCTGACTTCATAGCAATGAAATGGATAACTATTCTGAACTTCAAGTTTCCTCGGGAGAAAAGAGATATAAACAAGAATAATTTGAACATCTCTTCTTGCTCTTAGCATCATTTTGGTTTTTTGTATACAGAGACAAAAATAGAAGGTAGAGAGGCAGAGTAAGAGTGAAAGAGACCATAGCACCTAAGCTTCCTCCAGTGCAATGGGGGTTGGGTTCAAACCTGGGTTACACTCATGGCAAAGTAGCACACTACCTTACATGAGCTATTTTGCCAACCCAACACTTAGCATCATTTCTTGATAATAAAATATTTGAATATGAACATACATGACAGGATGAAATAAGACAAGTAATAAATGTTTCTCTCTTTTTTTCACATCAAGGCAGAAAGTGGTATCTTTAAAACGTGCTAAGTTAGAGCTGGGTGGTAGCCTGCGGGGGGGAATGCTCATGAGCAGTGAAGCAGTATTGCAGGTGTCTCTCATTCTCTCTCCATCTCTAGCTCCCTTCCCCCTCTTGATTTCTTTCTGTCTCTAGGCAAAAAAATAAAAACTAAGAAAAAAGTGCTATAATTTTCTTATAGATATTTGAGAGCCTGGAAGAAATCCGATCATCCTTAACCCACTTTCTCTTTGCCATTTAGTGTCTGTGTGATCTTGAGAAACTTATTAAATCTCTGAGTTTCAATCTGGACTATTTGAGACCTAAATATGTTAATGGTCAGGTCCTGGAAATTTTGTGACTATTTAGTATGCCCATAAATATACGAGTTAGCTCAGTTCTATTATGTATGGCTTATCTGATTAACAATTGCTATTGATTATTAAATATCTGTGTGCTTATACTCCTGGAAACAGGTAGCCTTCTATCTTTTTCCCTTAATTTCAAATTACATGCTACTCCCTTAGTTATTTATCCCAAGAATGGCCCTGCTCCTTCAAAGCAAGTAATGTGGCTTGGAAAAAAATGTGCAAGATAGTTCAGGTAAGATAATTTCAATTGAATAGGTAAACAAATTCATACCTTGAATTTATTATAATATACTAAGTTTTAAAGAGCTTCACAATAATGTTGCTTTCAAAAGTGATTATTTACTGCCTTAGAAAAGAATTGGAATACTTGGAGGCTAGGCTAAGCAAACATAGTACTATGAATGAGGATTTGTGCAAGGACTAGGTTTGATCCCTGGCTACCCACCTGTAGGGGGATACTTCATAAGAGGTGAAGCAGGGTATGCAGATTTGTTTTCCTCTCTTCCTCTTTATCTCTCTCTCCCCTCACAATTTCTCTGTCCTATCAAAGAAAATGAAAAAAAAAAAAGAATTATAATGCTTTACACAAAAACCTCAAATCTTTCTTTTTTCCTTTAATGTTATTCAGCCTGTATCAGTTTGATAGAGCTGATGTAACTGAGTGACTTGAACAACAGCTTATTGAATTATTTTTTATTATTATTTTACAGTTCTGAATACTAGAAGTCAATGATCAACGTGTTGACAAATTTAGTTTCTTTCGAGGTCTCTCTCCCTAGTTTGTAGATGACATCATACTTACTGTATCCTCACTTAGTTTTTCCATGTGTGCGTGCTAGATAGAGTTCTCTGTGTGGAAAAGAAAAAGTCCAGGCAGACTTGTATAGAGGAGTTGATTGCATTGGATGAGTCCTGCCCACAACTTCAGAATGTCTGCCTTAAGAGTTCCACTTATTGAATGTGTAGCTGGGGACTAGGTGTGGCTGCACAAGTGTTGTCTTTTTTCTTTTTCCTTGAATAAGTTTAATGAACTGCAGGGTATTGAATGAGTAAATCACTGGCCATGTATTTCTATGTTATGTACTTGTGTGTCTGTGAGGTTAAGAAGGTTAAGGATGTGTGATAATCCAAATACAATAGTGAGAAAAGCTTACAGGCTGTTAAGTTTGTGTTCAGTCCCTTCAGGCTTCTGAGAAGCTGCATACATTCCTAGGAAAGGAATTTGCACTGAAGGTACTATAAACTCAGTATTCGATTGGGGATGTTTAAAAATTTTAGGAAAGTATCTTTTTTACACTTGAAATTTTATGTCAAAAAATTCTGTTTCTCTCTGAGGAGCAAATCTCAAGTGATAAAGTTAGGATACCTTCAATCCTTTAGTTTTTTTTTTTGCCTTGAGGGTGTGCACTGTATTTCCAGCAGACAGAACTTTATGTCTCTTCTTTGGAACTGCATTTCACACAACCCCCTGAATCACCACAGAGAATCATCATGATTAATGAATGAAGGCCAGAGAAATGAAAAAATAACCACTTCTCCCTGCTTGGTTTCCTTTGATGCAATACATATACAGTAAGCTTGAGTTTTATGAGTTTGAAAGATAAATTCGATTATAAGCTAAACCTTTTTTTTTTAATAGAAGGTGCTTCACCTAGTGTGCAGTGCTCTGTTCACAAAAAGAATTGTGAAAAGTATATGGGAAAGAACTAATTGGGATTAATAATAGTATTGTAAAAATTATTATAGTGCTATACAGCAAAAACAGAATGTTTGATGATTTTTTTTTAATGAATGGACTTATATTCTATTTCATTTTAAAGATTTTTTTTTTAATTTAAAAGAGAGAATAAGAGTGAGAATATCAGAGTATCATTCTGGCATGTGCTCTGTCATCATTCAAACTCAAATTTTTCACTTGCTAGCTTGTCTTCTGTTGCACTGCTTCCCTAGCTTCTTCTGGAAGTATTAACAAACAGTTTGAAGGCAACTAGAATGTCCTCTCCAAAATGTATTTCTTTGTCATATGGGTCATTTTGAGTAAAAGGCTAGGAGAACCAAAGTAAAACAAAAACAAGCTGTTCTTTTGTAAAAGCATTTACATTTAAAAGTATTTATATGATTTCTATTAGAATAGATGAGGACTCTCCATGATTGGTAGTGCAAAGGGTGTCAACTGAAATCTCTATAATGAACCATATTAAACAGCTGTTGGTTACCACACTTTTCTGACCATCTTCCCATAACTTGCCTTCCTTACACAAAACCCTTTCCTTTTACTAAGTCTAAAATGAGCCGTACGCCCAAGTTTTAATCACTCTTTTGGGTGTTCCAATGTCTATATGTAAAATACGTATAGTAATAAACTAGTGTTTGCTTTTCTTTTGTTAATCTGTATTATAGAATCACTTAATATGGGAGTCGGGCTGTAGCGCAGCAGGTTAAGCGCAGGTGGCACAAAGCGCAAGGACCGGTGTAAGGATTCTGGTTCAAGCCCCTGGCTCCCCACCTGCAGGGGAGTAGCATCACAAGCGGTGAAGCAGGTCTGCAGGTGTCTATCTTTCTCTCCCCCTCTCTGTCTTCCCCTCTTCTATTTCTCTCTGTCCTATCCAATAACAATGACATCAATGGTGACTACTACAATAAAACAGCAAGGGCAACAAAAGGGAATAAAAAAAAAAAAGAATTACTTAATACACAAAACCGCAGCTGGAGAACTGAAGATGAGTAGAAAAATAAAAGTTTCTTTGTTCCCCTATGATGTTATAACCATCTCAGTGACAGAAAGGAAATTGGTGAATCAAAATTTTAGGAAACAAAAAGAAAATATTTTCTTCTGTCTAAAGTGTATAAATGTACTTCTCTTCCATGTAAGTGGAGTATTTACAATATAGAGCTGTACTTAAATTTTCCTTTTTTTTAATTTCACCAGAATAACTAGAACAACCGACAGTCACAGGGCAAAGATTGGGAAGTGAGGGTGAGAAAAAGAGTAGGACGATTCATGTTATTGTATACAGGTTACCTTTATCATAATGCTTTAGAATGTTTCATTCTTCATTTATTTGTGATACCCTTTTATGATAGTTGTTACCCGTTTTAGATGTCATGGGGGTCTCTCTTAGGTCTGTGATACTTGTAGCTTTAATAGACCTCACAGTTTTACTTTTATAAAAACCAAGTTTTATTTATTTTTTTTAGCCTTTTCACTTTATGATCAGAAGTATGTACCACCACTACTAAGCTGGAATACAGTTTGAACTATAAACAATTTAGACTTTCACTTGAGTCAGTTGTACTCCCAGAAGTATGTTTTAATATTTTGTCTTCCATTAACTTCTCAAATTCTGGTGCACCAAAATTCTGTAAAAAACAAACAAACAAAAAAAAAAAACACTGAAATCAAAATTCTTCACTTTCAGTCGAGTAAGAAACCATTTGGAGAATCCATAAAAGCTAGGAAACTCCTTTTTGAAGGCATGCATATAGGTGCTCACACAGTGCTTCTGCACACAAGCTCAGGGGAATGATTCTTATCCTAAGTTGATCTCATTTTTAAAGGTTCAATAATAAACGAATTTGTCCATAATTATTTTCTGGATTCACTTCTTTGTGACTAGGGTAATTAAAAAAGATCAATCATACTTTTTTTTTTAACTGTAACAATCATCATAAAGGACAAATATCTAGATTTTTAAAAAAATTTAGTGGTATTTTGGTTTGAGATTAGTAGCATACAATTCCTAGGTTCAGATCAGTATATACAATTATATAAATAACTGTATGTAAACCTGAATATTATTGAAGTGGATCTCATAGTAGAAATATAAAATGTTTTGTTTAAATTATTAACTTTGGTAAATTATGATCCATGAATTGGCAGTCAGATTATATATTACCACTAACAGGCAGGAGAAGAAATGCCCCCCACACACACACACAATTCTAAGTTTTTCTTGGACAGATCAGGGAATCAAATTACCACTAGACGTATCATAACAGAATGAACTAAAGGTAATTATGTAAGTGTGAGGAATTGACATTGTAAACAAAACAGTAGTTAATGAATGAGACAGGAGATTAGGGTTTCAAGGACTGTAGCAGGGTCTCAGGTGATGAGAAGCAGGTAACTTGTGCAATTTAAAAAAGCAGATGCTCTGAAATTAGAAGTTTGTCAAACCATAGATTTGTTCAATAGAAAGCTTATTTCCAATACAAGAACAATATTTTAGTTGTAGATAACACCCTAATTTTGACTATATAGGTAATTAAGGGAACAGTAAAAAAATTTCTTGTGAGTTTACAATTTACCTGTTCAAATAATCAACATACCAATAACAAAATGACACATCTTGAAGAGACCTACTCTGAACATTTTAGAAATAACTGGCGAAATCTGTCCAAGGGTGGTGGTGCACCAGGTTAAGTGCACACATTACAGTGCACAAGAACCTAGGTTCAAGACCCTGGTTCCCACCTACAAAGGGGATGCTTCATAAATAGTGAAGCAGTACTGCAGGTGTCTCTCTATCTCTCCCCCTATCCATTTCTTTCCTGCCCTCTCAATTTCTCTCTGTTCTCTATCCAATAATAAATAATTTTTTAAAAAAAGAAATAACTGGCTACATCCCAGGGAGATCTATCTTTTACCATATATCAAATGTCTATTTTATAAGGAGGGCTGATTTACTGGGTTTGGGGAAAAAATCAGTGTGAATCAACCAAAGAATAATTATGGGGGACAGGTGGTGGTGCACCTGGTTGTACGCACCTATTATAATGTGCAAGGATGCGGGTTCAAGCCCCCAGTCCTCACCTACAAGAGGAAAGCTTTAGGAGTGGTGAAGCAGGGCTGCAGGTGTCTCTCTGTTTCTCTCCCTCTCTACCACCCCCTTCCCTCTTGATTTCTGGCTGTCTCTCTCCAATAAATAAAGATAATAAAAATTTCATTAAAAAAAAGAATAATTATGTATATCAACTAGGGGGCTGTAAGAAAAAAATCTTTTCTGAAGAGGAAATGATAGATGAAATATTTTGTTATAAAATTTGGACGGCTAATGAGTAGAAAGAAGCATTTTTCTAGTTTAACTCACACTAATAGCTCACTGTAAGCTCTGTAAGTGCTATTATTGAGAAAGTTGTGTGGGAAGTTGTTGCCTGTTCTCCTGGAAAGCAAGCTCTTGTTTGATGTTGCAGAATAAACATTTTGATATGAACTCATGTGGGTTTGGTGAAAAGGTTTATTAATGAAACTGAGTGAAAGGGAGGAAAAAGGTAAACTTGTGAGGTTCAAAATATGCTTTACCTGGATTGGGCAGTCCTGTAGAGAGAGACTGCAAGTAGATTCAAAAATAAGGTTTCATTTTAGCTCTAATGTCTAGCTCTTTCCCCTTGCTGTTTTGTAACTGGCTATGTTGTGGTAGTGCCATTGACAGTTCTTCCTAATTGGGGGTGAAGGTCCAGTGGGCAGCATCTGGCTAAATGCAGAACTTCAAGTGACTAGACTGGTTTGCAGGTGACCCAGTGACAGGTAGAAACACACATCTTTTATACACACATCTTTTCTATGTAAATCTGTGCAATTCCTGACACCTAGGGTACATATCTGCCTCCTCTTCAGGATCTTTCTAACACAAGGATACAAAATAAAATCCCTCAAACTTAATATATCTCTGCCCCTGGATTCTGCAGTTATGATAGCATCCTATTTTAATGTAATTTAGATTACAAGGCAATCTTTCTTGTAACATAGCACTACCACAATATTTTCAGTGACTACAAAATCTTAATTAAAATAAATTTTATGCATATTAATAATTTTTGTGGGTTGCCATAGCAAAGTACTACAGACTGTGTGGCTTAAACAATGAACACTTTTTGTCTCACAATTCTGAGGCTAAAGTACAAGACTAACTTACAAGTAGGGTTGGTTATGCTGAAACCTCTTCTCTTGGGCTATAAACATTTAGCATCTTATTCTATGGTCACACCTTTGTGTACGCATGGAAGGAGTGCTTTGTTGTGTCTTTATGTGGACACTAATTAGATCAGAGCCCCTATGTCTTTACTGAACTTCAATCACTCCCTTATAAATTGATCTCCAAATAGTATTACACTGGGGAGACAGACACTCAACAAACAGACTTTATGTTGGACACATAGATTCAACCTATATATTGCCTTTAATCAAATAAAAAAATGTAAGGAAGAGAGAAAATAAACAAAATAACATTGAAATACATATAGACTCACAGATATGTTAAACTTTTGCTTCTCCAAAGTAGGGAAACAAAATGAAAGTTGATGGTCATTACTATCTGAAGAAATAATGCCTGGGAATATGCACACACTCCCAATTTTCATATCATTTTATTAGGTAAATGTTTACAGAATTTTTGTTGTCACAGAGGTACATTTGAAATTTCTTAGTGAAACCTCCAAACTTGAATAGTCTCAATATCATATAAGACACATTAAGCTATATTATCAAATGAGAATATAGCTATAGTAAAAAATAAAGACTTTGAAAAAAAAAATCAATGGCAGGGCTGAGCAGTAACCCACCATGTAGATCACACAGGTTACCATGCTCAAAGACAGGTGTTCAAGCCCAAGGCCTGCACCTAAAGGTGGGGAGCTTCATGAGTAGTGAAGCAGTGCTATGGGTATCTTTCTTTCTTTTTCCCTCTATATACTTTTCTCCTCTTAATTTCTCTCCAGCTGTACCCAAAAATAAATTAGTGTAGATTTAAAAAAAAATTCCAGGAAAAAGAAGTAGTTTATATACCCAGAAGCAATTAATTTTACATCAGTATTTATCACCAGTTCCAAGTTGCAAAATGAATATGAAATAGAAAATTAATTGTTAAATGGCAGTAACAAAGAAATTTGGGCATAGAATTAAATATCTATCTAAGTTTGTATTTAAACATGAAAGTGATTTGAAGATATCATCAAACACATAGTGCCTTTAAAATTTATTATGTAGAAATGTTCTTTGAAAACATTGACATTGAAAATTCCTTCTGTAAAGAGTTGGTGCCACATGAAGTGTTTTTTCCATATTCTTGTTTGTTCGTTTGTTTGTTTATAGCACCTTAAAGTGTAAGACACAGATTTAGCTTCGGTATATAACAAAACAAGGTGAAAACTGAATGTTGCTCACAGAATAGATAGTGTAGTTTGAAGACTTTCTGAAGGAATCAAATAAAAAGAGGAAAGCAATCTAAGAAATATGAAAACTGAAGATCAAGTAAGTTTTTATTAATTTATTTATAAAATAAAAAAATATCAACAAGACCATAGGATAAGAGGGGTACAATTCCACACAATTTCCACCACCAGCATTCCATCACATCCCCTCCATTTAAAGCTTTCCTATTCTTTATCCCTCTGGGAGCATGAACTCAGGGTCATTATGGGGTGCAGAAGGTGGAAGATCTGGCTTCTGTAATTGCTTCTCCACTGAATGTCGGCATTGGCAGGTTCATCCATACTACCAGCCTGTCTGTTTCTTTCCCTCGTGGGGCAGGACTCTGGAGAGGTGGGGGTCTAGGGTACATAAGATAAAATGATTTAATAAAAAATCATCATAAAAAAGCATGGAACCAGAATCAAAGTGACCTGAACTTCTCTGCATTATGACATACATTAAAATGGATAATAATGGGATGATGTGGGATGAACAGGTATTAATAGGTTACCACAAAACCAGAACAATAAAAATTGAGTATGTAAATTTTGAATTATTAAATTAGAAATTAAATCTTTATAAAGAAAATTATCAAGGAATAAAAACCAGTAATAAGTATAAATTGAAATGAAAAGAATGTTATTTATACATGTGTAGCAAAAATATCAAGGATGTAAATAGTCATTATCATGCATATAAGCAACAATTTTATTTCTTAATGTATATAACAATATCTGGTAAAGTGAAGTGGAAGTAGGAAATGGAAAAAATGATTCATTAATGAACTGTTTTATTCTCTCAGAAAATTATACAGCAGAAAGAAAAGTCCAGATTGTTTGAATAATGTGATTAATAATAGTGTGCTCTCTCTTTACCAAGTAGTTCATAAATGCTGTTTTAAAATAAGGGACTGAAGCATAATCTCTAAATACTATGAAGTAAAATTTTAAGTAAATCAAAGGAAAATAAGTAGCTGCAGAGAAACTGAGGTCTTATCTTTTGCTACATCATGGATAGAACTGGAGGGTATCATGCCAAATCAAATAAATAAGAAGCTCTGGGAAGATATCTAGAATGAGAAGATCTGATTAGAAGCTAGGAGGATATAGGGCATGCAGTGCTGCATTAGGCTTGATTCACATTCATGTGTGAATTGATTACAAAATTTTAAGGCTTGAATGAGCTGGTTGCATATGAACCATTACTATTAAAGTTTTAATTGCATTAAATATGAAAGTAATATTCAAGATACTGTATCTAAATTATTTCAGTTTACATCATTTTATCCATTACGGTACACCAACAGTCCAATGAGATTTTTCTGTCAACATTTTTTTTAAATTGTGCTCAGAAGTATCACCTTAATAGCTTTAAATAAGATATTATGGAATATTTACCTAATAAAAATTGACAAAGGCTATGAATGAGGGCAGCATCCTTCTCATATTTGTTGGGGACCCCGATGTTAAACATGTACCAGTATATTGAGTATATTCTCATAAACTGAGAAATTTTTCCATAGGGTGAAGACTGTGTGTGTGTGTGTGTGTGTATAGAGAGAGGAAAGCAGAGAGAGACACAAAAAAGAGAAAGGTATAGGAAACAAAACAAAACCAGAAGCAGTCCAAGTGCCGTGAACGTTTGCGTTTTTATTTATTCTAAGACTATAACATACTAGACAAACTTAAAACATTAAATCAATCAACTTCTTCTTGGTACACACCGCAAAGGATATAAAGACTAATATGTTTTCCCCCACAGGCACTGGACAGCCATATGTCATCTGCACTACACTTCTGAGTGCCATTTGTAAGTGGTGGTCAAGTGACTGGTTGCGTTTCTTCTGGTAGGATTATGGTTGAAGGATGTTTATCAGTTCCCCATCTTTTCCATAAAAAAAAATCAACACATTCTACTACATAGTCTTTTCTCCTTCTCACCAGCCAAAATAGCAGTGAAAGTAAACCATAGAAACTTGAGGAATCAAATGTTGATGGAAGCAGAACTACTACTCCATGAATATGAATACTTAGAACAATCTCTTCCAGACCCCTAATCTGCTGTCCCAAGTGCCTCAATAACTTAAAATGTGTTAGATTTTGTGTGAGAGATAAATAATCTCAATTACTGTTGAATCCTTACATTCTGCATGTCATTATTATAGTGACAATCCTGATTAGTTTGGTATATTATTGTAAAAATTGTATAAAATTTCAGTTATCTTATTGTCTTGTTTTTGTCTAGTGAAGTGCCCATATGTATTTATCTGGAGACATAAGCCAATATCTATGGATAGTATCTGTAGCTTTTTTTATGTTTCCTTGGTCATTGACATTAATATTTACTATTTTTATCTATGGGTGGGAAATATAGAAGAGAGGCATAGTTTTTAAGCTAATTCCAAGCTGCCTTGATTTGATAATCAAATTTGATACATCATAAAAGGAAAATAAAAAAGGTGCGAATGTAAAAAGAAGAGGAGGGGGCTGGGCGGTAGCATAGCGGGTTAAGCGCAAATGGCAGAAGGATCCCAGTTCGAGCCCCCGGCTCCCCACCTGCAGGGGGAGTCGCTTCACAGGTGGTGAAGCAGCTCTGCTGGTGTCTATCTTTCTCTATCCCTCTCTGTCTTCCCCTCCTCTCTCCATTTCTCTCTGTCCTGTCCAACAACAACGGCATCAATAACAACAATAATAACTACAACAAAAATAAAAACAAGCGCAGCAAAAGGGAATAAATAAATATATAAAAAAAGAAGAGAAGGTAAATGGTAGAGTGGAATACATGGCGAGAAAGGTCTGAAAAGGACTTTTTCTTATGAAAAGCCAATTGCCCATGTCAATTCATTGCTCTTTATATGGTACCTGGGCAATGTAGATTTTTGTATTCAAGTTATATTGACCAAGGACATAATTTCTTTTTTTTTATTAATTGGTAGTTATCTTTATTTATTTATTGGATAGAGATAGCCAGAAATCGAGAGGGAAGGGGGAAATAGAGAGAGAGACTAAGAGACACCTGAAACACTGCTTCACCACTTGCAAAGCTTTCCCCCTGCAGGTGGGGACTGTGGGTTTGAACCTGGTTCTTTGCTCATTGTAACACCTGTGCTCAACCAGGTGTGCTACCACCCATCCCTGACCTAGTATCTTCAGTGTCTGTGATGAGGTCCATCTGTCAGTTATGAAGTCGTGCATCTTTACTCTCTGGAAACCTTTTAGAGATGAATAATTGCAGCACACCAAGTGGAAGTAGCACATTGTTAAAGTCACAGATGATGTGCGAATAAGTAAAAGTCGGAGGAATCAGAGAATTAAAAAAAATAACAATAATGAGACTTGAATGGTTTTACTGGGGTATAAAGTGATTCTGGCAAGTTCTTTTCTAGTGGCTATATCAGCTCCATCAAGCAGGTCACCAACTTCTTTGGATCATGAATGTTCTGACTCCCACTGGCAGTTAATTCAACCTGGTTGTTTTACAAATTATGGTTAGTACATAGAACTTTGTTTGCTGTCAATACCTTTCATTGTTTCTCATGGCTATGTAATATAACCATTAAGAACAATAAATCGACTTGTACTGGTACAAAATCCCACTTTTTAAAATTTAATTTTAAACACAGACAAAACCATAGGATAAGAGGGGTATAACTTCACACAATTCCCACCACCAGAACTCCATATCCCATCCCCTTCCTTGATAGTTTTTCTATTCTTTAACCCTCTGGGAGTATGGACCCAAGGACATTGTGGGATGCTGAAGGTGGAAGGTCTGGCTTCTGTAATTGCTTCCCTGCTGAACATGGGCATTGACAGGTCAATCCATAATCCCAGGCTGACTCTTTCATTCCCTAGTGGGGCCGGGATTCTGGGAAATCAGAGCTCCAGGACACACTGGTGGGGTTGTCTGTCCAGGGAAGTCTGGTTGGCATCATGCTAGCATCTGGAACCTGGTGGCTTAAAAGAGAGTTAACATATAAAGCCAAACAAATTAGTGACTAATCATGAACCTAAGGCTGGAATAGTGCAGATGAAGAGTTGGGGGAGAGGGGGTTCTTTGTACATTGTAACATAGGCTCCTAAGCTGAATATGGGCCCCAGATCAGATCAAATAGATGGCATTTATAATCAACAATATTTATACACCTTTCCCATATATGGGAGATACTTTCATCCATTATCCAGCTTTCTAGCTCTTTTTCTAATCTTAACATCATCTCCCCAGACAATAACTTGGATCCACCCACATATTAGATGTCAGGTTCAGAAAAAAAAACTGGTATAGTCATGGGCCCTTTGGAATATAAATAAAATAGGCCTACTAACTATGTATAAAACGGAGACCCCCCAAATCTTCATCTGCAATATTCCAGCCTTTAGGTTCATGATTAGCTGACTTTTTTTTTTTTACTTTATATGTTAACTCTTTTTTCAGCCACCAGGTTCCAGATGCTAGCAGGATGCCAACAAGATTTCCCTGGGCAGATGACCCCACCGATGTGTCCTAAAGCCCTACCCCACTAGGGAAAGAGAGACAGGCTGAAAGTGTGAATCGACCTGCCAATGTCCATGTTCAGCGGGGAAGCAATTACAGGAGCCAGACGTTTCACCTTCTGCACCCCATAATGGGGCCATACTTCCAGAGGGATAAAAAAAAATAGAAAAACTATCAGGGGAAGGGATGGGATACAGAGGCATGGTGGTGGGAATTGTGTAGAGTTGTACCCCTCTTATCCTATGGTTTTGGTTAGTGTTTCCTTTTGTAAATATAAATATTTATATAAAAGAACTCATGAACAGTTATTTGAGCTAGTTAAAAATTATGGGCCCCTTGGAATATATCTAAAATAAACTTCCTAGGTTTTTCCAAAGTGGAGACCCCAAATTTCATCTGCTCTATTCTTACCTTAAGGTTTCTGATTATTAAATATTTTTCTCTGCTTTATAACTTAATGCTTTGCAGCCACCAAGTTGAAGATACTACCATGACACCAGCCTGACTTCCCTGGGCAGATTACCTCACCAATGTGTCCTGGTAGCTCACCTCCCCAGAGCCCTACCCTACTAGGGAAAGATATGGATCCACCTGTTAATGCCCATGTCCAGCAGAGAAGCAATTACAGAAGCCAGATCTTTCATCTTCTGCACCCCATAATAATCCTTGACCCATACTCTCAGAGGGATAAAGAATAGGAAAGTTTCCAGTGGAGAGAATGGTATACAGAACTCTGGTGCTGGGAATTATGTAGAATTGTATTCCTGTTATCCTACAGACTTGTTGATCATTATTCAATCAATTATAATAAATAAAAAAGAAAGTGTCTCATAAGGTTCATAGGATAAAAATCTAAATTTCCAGTTACTTTGAACAAGATCCCCCCCAGATACTTTCTATATTCTCACCATCTGTGTTATCAATACCAGTGATAAATGTGCTAAAAAGACATGTTGTCAATTGCTTCTGTTTATTGTGATGTGAAAATCTGAAGCTCTGTGTTGTAGTCACAGGGACAGATCTGTTCAGACCAACCAAGAGCTCTATTGGTTTAGCTTTGCCTTAGACTAATATCCTAATAGATCTCTTGCTGTGAAATTTGCAACCTCTCTGGAAAATAAGGGCTACTTATGACAGTCTGCTTATATACTAACCAAAGCATTATGATATTTAGTTCCCCAACAACTGTTTATATTCCATAGTTAACTCTGCTCCAGAAATAACTGCTTTATAACTGTTGGAAATCAAAGTAATAGACCCTACAGTAGTCACTCTGCAGAAGACCATGACATCTCACTGTTAAAGGAAATATGTTTAAAAACCACCTATTCTCCTTCTCTATTTAAAAGACTGTTACACTGAAAAGACATTGCCTTGCATTGTATCAAGGGAAATGGGAGTTGAATCTGCAGCAGTTGTAAATGTGTAAATAATCTGTAGTACTCAGCTCCCAGAAGCATTGGGATGTGTACGGATTAGCAGACTGGAAGCTGTGATGATTGAACTCAGAATGGCTTGACAGCACCGGGATATCTAAAGACATGATAGACCCATAGTCTCTATTTTTCAGAATTTACCTTATAAGACGTAGACAGTACTTTGGAAGACAAAGCTAATAGTCCCTAGTTCCTTGGGTGTTCATTGTGAAATGTTATTATCCATGCTAAGGTAATTTGCTATTAATATGGATGTAATACACAGTGCTATCAAGATTTCCATTGTATTGCAGACTTCATAAATGTCTATTACCTTTTCAACAGCCCCTGATTCGACACTTTGAATTAACCTCTTTGAAGATGAGTGAGAGTTAATTCTGCACTGCACAGCAGTCTATAGCTGTAAATGCAATGAGGGCTGAGGGAGTATTAGCTACTCAGACCATGTCTTCATTGCATGGGCATATGGTACATGCCCAGATTGCAGAGTTAATCAAAGTATGTCTCCTAATAAAGTTTCAGGGCTCACTAACAAAATAAGAGGCTACTGCTATAATCATTTACATACTTATATCAATTTAAGGCGATCAATTTAATGTTGGGTATATTAGCTTGGATGTCCCTGGTACTTATACTTCTGGTGAAAGTAACATTAGTTTGTCTTAGCATTTGTTACAACCATGAGTTAAAAATTACCTAGCTGAGACCAGATGGTGATGTACTCTGCAGAACTCACACTATTACCATGAGTGAGGATCTGAGTTCAAATCCCCAGCAGAAGCAAACTCTCACAAGTGGTGGGCCAGTGCAGCATGCGTCTTTGTGTCTTTCTCTTTCCCTCTCCATTTCTCTCTGTCTTTGTTAGAAAAAAAGAATTTTTTTAAAAATAAATAATATTTATAAAATACAAGTGTGCTTGAAACACAAATCAGGGACTATCAAGCTAATATTAAAAAATAAAGGAATTTTTACATAGAGATTTGGAAGAGAAGGATAAATCTTTGAATTAAAAAAATTCAAAATGCAGATAATTAAATTTTTATCTTTGATGTTGCAAGTACATTTGAGGAAACAGAGGAAGGCTCATAAAAAAAAACCAGAAAATCCTGGAAAAGTACTTCCCTTTTCATTTATTCATATTATATTTTTTCTTAAAAATATTTTTTAAATTTATTTATTGAATAGAGAGAGCCAGAAAGTGAGAGAGAAGAGGGTGATAGAGAGAAGAGAGACAGAAAGATACCTGCAATACTACTTCACCAGTTATAAAGATTTCCCCTGAAGGTGGTGACCAGGACTAGAACCCAAGTTCTTATTCATTGTAACATGTGCCCTTTCACATTCTATACTTAATATTCATATTCACAGTTGTCTTTTATTTTTATTCAGGAGTTTGTATATCATCTTCTAAATGAACTGTAAATTCAATAGAAGAAAATAAGCTTCACTCACCTCTATTGTTCCTCCAATACATAGCATGTTGTTTTCCCCCAGAGTGTTTAAAAGCTGTTCATTGAATAAAAGCATGGCTTAAGTTGTAGTAATTTATGTTGGATAAATGTAAGTTACAGTCTAAAAACAGAGAAGTGAACATTTGCTAATTTTTTTTAACAGAACCCCTCTTCTATTTACGTCAGATCTCTCCTAGTTTCTTTGGGGTGCAATTTTGCCATTTTTAGGATTACTGTCCATACGAGATGATTTTAGTAATTCTTGACTTTACTTTGTCAAAGAGGGTGGTATAACATTTCATTTACTAAGCCTACAAAAGCTGGTTAATACGCCAAATGAAATTTTGACCACATAAATTCAATGGACCAGTATTACCTAATTTTCAGTTTGCAAAATGTACTCACATTCTGATTTTTTAAAAAAATAAGTTGGTCTGAAAATCAATATGAAAAGAAGTACTAAATTTGCAGGTATTTTCTTATTAACACTATATTTACTTAATGCCATAATTTAAGCATATTTTAGTAGATTCTTAACATAGAGAGACAGTGAGAGACTTTGGCCTGCACAAATAAAATGATGAATAAATAAAAACAGTGTCTAAAAATAGAAATACATATGACATAAATAATGGTAAGCCTGGAAAGTAATTGTGGAAGTTTATGGTTATTGGGCTGAATCTAATATGATATTAAATTTCTACTGGCATTTCAAGACCTATCCTAATTAATCAATTGGTAATTGCAGCTGTGATTACTGGCAGTGATTATGATTAATTGCCTATTTTGATTGATCCTACAATAATGCTGGCGTGTTCTTAAATACAGAATCTCTGCTGCATTAAGTAGGATTTAGCAGCAGAATTATTAACAACAAATAATCAAATCCTTCACTCTCATTATGAATCTGACCTCATGGGACATGATTTGTGATGGTGGAATCCTGGATAGACTCACGGTAGGGGAAAAACCAAGAGAGGACAACATTAAGCCATTGTGGAGATAGAGTGTGCACTTTATAATGATTCACTGACTGCAGGCTTACATTCATTATGCCCCCGCTAGTGGAGCCTTCTTTCATTATAACAGTATGATCTCTGCAGCCAAGCCCATTCACCACCTTTTTTTTAAATTTTATTTTACTGACTGGAAATAAACATTTCTGTGTTTTTCTGACCACTATATTTTCAAAATATGTTTTTTTCAGTAAGCAACAAACCAGAGTTCATAAGGTTTCCACAAGGGAACTGCATCATATCATCTGAAAATAGTGAGAGCTTGACTTCTTCCCTTCCAATCTGTATTCCTTTGATTTCTTTCTCCTATCTGATTGCTATGGCAAAAATTTCCAATACTATGTTGAAGAGTAATGGTGATAATGGACAGCCCTGTCTAGTCCTCAGTCTGAGGGGGAATGCTTTCAGCTTCTGGCTGTTGAGTATTTTGACTGTAGTTTTGCTACATATGAACTTAATTTAATTTGTTAACTTAATTTGTTGAGGAATTTCCCATCTATTCCAATTTTTTTCAGTGTTTTGAGCATGAATGGATGTTGAATTTTGTCAAAGGCTTTCTCTGCATCTATTGAGATAATCATGTGGTTTTTGGTTTTGCTTTTATTGATGTTGTGAATGACATTGATTGACTTAATTTTGTTGAACCAATCTTGCATTTACGGGATAAGTCCCACTTGGTCGTGATGAACAATACTCTTTTGATTATTGTTGTATCCAGATGACCAGGATCTTGTTCAATATTTTAGCATCTATGTCCATCAGAGATATTGGTCTGTAGTTCTCCTTTTTTGTTGTGTCCCTATCTGCTTTTTTGTCCCTATTAGGGTGATGTTGCCTTCATAGAAGGTGGAAGGGGGTGTTACTGTTTCTTCAATTTTGTGGAAGAACTTTAGAAGTATAGGTATTAACTGTTTCCTAAAGGTTTTGTAGAATTTGTTTGTAAAGTCATCTGGTCCAAGACTTTTCTTCCATGATTGGTGCTTTTAGGTTTTGTAGTTCTTCTTGGTTCAGTTATGGAAGGGCATGTGTTTTTAGGAATTCTTCCATTTTTTCCTGATTTTCTAGCTTGGTGGTGTATAGTTCTTCATAGAAATCTTACATGATTTTCTGCATTTTTATGGTGTCAGTTGTGATATCTCCTCTTATCATTTACAATTCTATTTATTTGAGTCTTCTCTTTTTTTTTTTTTTTTTTGGTGAGTCTGGGTAGGAGTTTTTCAATCTTGTTCAATTTTTCAAAGAACCAACATTTGGCTTCATTGATCTTTTGTATGGTTCTCTTATTTTCAATAATGTTTATTTCTGCTCTAATTTTAGTGATTTCCATCCTTCTGGTTGGAAATCAAAAGGAGCTTTAGGGCTCCTTTGTTCCTCTTCCTCTAAGTCCTTAAGCATGCAGTAAGGTAGTTTATTTGAGCTTTTTCTTGTTCTCTAATGTGTGATTCTATAGCTTTGAGTTTCCCTCTCAGTACTGCTTTAGCTGTGTCCCAAATATTTTGATAGCTTGTGTCTTCATTTTCATTTGTTTCCAGGAACATTTGAATTTCTTGTTTGAGTGTCTCTCTGACCCAGTGGTTCTAAAGCAGCATGTTTAGTTTCCAAATTCTGTGACTTATAGTAATTTTCTGTTTGTTGTTAAATGTTAGCTTTACACCACTGTGGTCTGAGAAGATACTTGGGATGATTTCAATGCTCTTGAATTTATTGATACTGTCTTTGTGGCCTAACATGTGGTCTATCCTTGAGGATGTGTTGTGTGGATTTGAAAAGAATGTGTATTCCAGTTTTTTGGGGTGAAGAACTCTGAAAATGTCCAGCAGGTCTAGTCTGTTCATCTCTTCATTTAATTCTCTTGTATCTTTGTTGATTCTCTACTTTGTTGATCTGTCTAAGTGTGAGAGTGGGGTGTTGAGTTCAGTCTCCCACTATTATTGTATTACTATTGATGTATTTTTGTAGTACTTTCAGTAGTTGTTTGATGTATTTAGATAGTCTCTCATTGTGTGCATAGATGTTAATAATTGTTAAATCTTCTTGGTTGATTAATCCTCTAAAAATTATGTAAAAGACTTGCCTATCTTTTATTACTTTATTTAATTTAAAGTCTATTGTGTCAGAGATGAGAATGGCTGTTCCTGCCTTCTTTTGTGCTCCATTAGCTCTTATGATAGTTTTCCATCCTTTCACTTTAAGTCTGTGTTTATCTTGTTGGTTCAGGTGGGATTCTTGCAGGCAGCATATAGTTGAGTTATGTTTTCTGATCCATCCTCTCTCTCTGTACCTTTTAATGGGTGAGTTTAAGTCATTAACATTTATTAATATTAAGGATTTAATGTATTGTAGTTTCATTATTCAAGATTTTTTTTATTTGCTCTGATATATGGTGTGTATTATGGTGCTGTTTTTGTTTATAAGAGGTCTTTTAGAACCTCTTTCAGGGCAGGGTTGGTGATGGTTGTCTCCTTTAACTGTTGTCTGTCTGAGAAGGTTTTAATCTCTCCATCTTGTTTGAATGAAAGTCTAGTGGGATATATTATCCTTGTTTGAAACCCTTTTTCATTCAGAGTTCGATAAATATCTTGCCATTCTCTTCTGGCTTTTAGAGTTTGAGTGGAGAAGTCTGAGATAGACATGGGTTTTCCTCTGTATGTGCCTTTTTGTTTTTATCTTGCAGTCTTTAAGATCCTTTCTTTATCCTTACTTCTCTTCATTGTAACAATGATGTGTCTTGGTGTCTTCAGGTCTGGGTTTATTCTGTTTGGGATTCTCTAGGAATCTCTGATCTTAATGTCCTTTCTGTTGTTTACGTCTGGGAAGTTTTCTTCTATAATTTCCTCTAGAATGTTTACTTTCCCTTCCTCTCTCTTCCTCTGGTAGGCTAATTATATGAATGATAATTCTTTTGAGATTATCCCATATGTCTCTGTTGTTGTTTTCAGTGTCTCTCAATCTTTTTTTTTAGCTCTTTTACCTCTTTCTTAGTTTTCTCTAGCTACCTCTGTCTGGCTAATTCTGTTTTCTGCTTGTGTTTATCTGCTTTCACTTCCCTCAGCTTCTTTCTTCAGTTATTAGCTTGTTCTGCTAATTGCCCTTTTAGCTCAGTTATTTCAGCTTTCAGTTTTCTAATTACCTCAAGGTAGCTAGTATTTTCCTTGAGGGTGTCATCTGTTGTTTCCCTAATTCTGACAGCCCTTTCCTCCATGGCTGTCTTCATTTCTGTGATTATTAGGCTTACTATTACTTGCATACTTTTTTATGTATGGTTATTTCTGATTGATTTGGAGTTTCCTCTGGGTTCCTGTCCTGATTCATTGTGGTTGTAGTTTTATTTGTTCTTGATATAAACATCATTTTTTTATTTACGTGGTTTGTATTCTTCTGTTCTGTCATTCTTCAGTTGTTGTGTTTTCTGTACTAACCATGCTATACTAAAGACTTTTCACAAATGCAGTCACAAACCACAGAAATTACAACAATAGCAACTGAAGCAAGAATTGATGGAGTTCAACCAATTCCAGTTAGCCAAATGACACCTCTAGTCTAAGAAAAAATAGCAAACAAACCAAAAGAAAAAGAAAGAGAAAGGAAAATAAAGCAAGAATAGACAATTATGCAAATCTACACTATATGTTCTAGGGATAGCAAGAGGAGAAAAGAAAGTAGAAAAGACACAGACACACACACACCTCATTCAGAATCAGATTTCTTCCACAAAGTAATTCAAAAACAAGTGTCAGTCATTTTGGGAGGCAAAAGAAGGAAGAAAAGAATAAGAAAGAAGTGGGGAGGAAGCAGTGAAAGGAAAGATATTTTTTAATTAGCTAGGAGTAGAGAAAAAGGAGGGTGGAGGGAAAGAGAAGGAGAGAAGGAGAGAGAAACAAGTTCCTCTCACATGGATAGGACACCCAGTCACCTATCAATGTAAAATGCAACAGCAGTTAATTTTAGTCAACCTGAAGAGCAGGGGAAAGGGACACACACATATAATAATAGTAATAATAAAATAAGATAGAGTAAAAAACCCTAACAGTCAGTCTGCAGCTTGGACCACTCCAGGTTGGCTGTACACAGCCTGAGCAAAGACACCCAATTATAAGAAGAATCAAATAATAATAATAGTTATAACAACAACAATAATAATAATAATAATAATAAACCAGGTAGTCTTTCCCAGGCAGGGCTGAGGCTCTGATTGTTCAGGAATTTTGTCACTCAAATAGACCTCAGCCACCTAAAAAAAAAAGAGAGAGAGAAGGAAAAGAAAAAGAAAAAGGTTTGGAATGACACCCCTGCTGTGCCAGGAATCTTGGTAAATAAAATATCTCTGCAGGAAGTCTGCTAGGAGCAGCTGGCCAGCCTTTCTGGGGTTGAGTTCAGAAATAGTGAAGCAAAGATTTTCCTTTCTTTGTCCATTTAGCTTCTGTTTGGGTTATAAGACTCTTTTTTGGTGTCACTCTATTCACTCTTTCTTGGATGTTCCAGTTATCCTACCCTCTCCAGAGAATCCCAGCTTGTAAGCTGCTTTTTTGGGAGCTCACACCAGGTGTTGTTTCCATAAAGCTATCTTGGCTCTGCCCCCTGTAAAAAGTCATGATTTTATTCTTACGTGTTGCCAACCTGTTTATGTACCAGAAATATGAACAGAATACAGTAGCATCTTCACAGCATGAAAAGTGTGACGTATAACCATAAGATCACTTCCCTTCAAAAAGAGATTTCTCTTAAGAGAGTGTCACACTTGGGGACAGATGGTTGATGCACCCAGTTGAGTGTACATATTACAATGTGCAAGGACCCAAGTTTGAGCCCATGGTCCCCACCAGCAGGTAGAAATATTTGCAAGTGGTGAAACAGTGCTGTAGATGTTACTTTGACCTTCTCCTTGTCTATCCCCCCCCCCCACTCTCTTGATTTCTGGCTCTCTCTATCCAATAAATAAAGATAATTGAAAAATGATAATAGAGAGTGTGTGTCACACTTTAGACTGGAGAAAGTCAGTGACTTTAAGAGATCATTGGAAAATTCTGAAATTCAAGAAGGAAAGTAAAGAAGAAAAAGGAACTAGAATAAATATTCCCTAAGGTAGAATATTTTATATTCTGCAATAACTTGATTCCTTTTTTTTCTTTCTTTCTTTTTACTTGATAGGGCAGAGAGAAATTGGGAGGGAAGGGATTATAGAGAGGAAGAGAGAAAGAGAGACACCTGCAGCCCTTCTTAATCTCTCCTTAAGCTTCATCCCTGAAGGTGGGGACCAGGGCATTGAACCTGGGTGCTTGCCCATAGTAATGTGTATACTCAACCAGACGTACCACTGCCTGGTCCCCAGTAACCTAATATGAATACCAGTATATAATTCCAAGTGATGAGTACTGGTATGCATTGAGAACTGACTAAAATACACACAGTATTACACTGTCTTATATACATTTCCTCTCCTCTCTCCTTTTCTCTCTGTCCTATCCAACAACAACAGCAACAACAAAAATGGGGGATAAGATGGCCACCAGGAGCAGTGGATTTGTAGTGTAGGCACTGAACTCAAGCAAAATAATAATACCCCTGGAAGCAAAATAAATAAATAAATAAAAATAAAGAGAGAGGGAGAGATTAGATTTCATGTTAATTAAATACACATAATCATGTTAATTAAATCCACATAATTGACAGCTGCACAAGATTTGATTCAAGCTCACTACAGCCCCAAAGTTCATGCTTTTTAAACTGTTATGACACTCTGCCTGATTTTCAGAAAAGTTCAGCAGATTTATGTCTTCCATTCTTACTTGAAACCATCAATCTGTTGCTTAATTTCTTTCCCCCCCTCCCCCTCCATTCCATCTAATATGTGTAGTCACATCCCCAAAGGTGACTTCTACTCAGAGGTTGGTCTTCCTTATCTGCAGGATATCTCTCTCATTTTTTTAAAAAAGCATAAGGACCGGCATAAGGATTCTGGTTCGTTGGAGCCCCTGGCTCCCCACCTGCTGGGGAGAGGCTCCACAAGCGGTGAAGTAGGTCTGCAGGTGTCTATCTTTCTCTCCCCCTCTTCCTTCCCCTCCTCTCTCCATTTTTCTATGTCCTATCCAACAACTACTACAGCAATAGCAACAACAATAATAATAACTACAACAACAAGGGCAACAAAAGGGAATAAATTTTTAAAATTTTTTAAAAAATAAATAAAAATTAAAAATAACATTAATTAGAAAGAGAGAGGGAAATCAGATATATAGAGAGAACCAGTTCATCACTTGGTACACATGCTTCAATGATTAAAACTTGAGGCCTCATGCTTGAGAATTCAATATTTTATCCACTGCACTTCCTCCAAGACTGCACTATCCTTATTCTTAACTTTATGGCAAGTATGAGATTTGTTTAAGTTTCCTATGACAAATTAGTGTAGACCTTGTGGTTCGAGGCAACACAAATTAATTATTTCACAGGTCTAGAAGACTTCAATTCAAAATTGGTCTCAAGGGACCAAAGAAAAGAGGTCAGTAGGTCTGCTTCCATCTGAAATAAATGTTTCTTTGCCACTTTCTACAAACCTAGTGCTTTCATTGACTAATAGTCCCTTAATCATCATCAAAGCCAGGAACATCTTTATTGACTATCTTTATCTTTACCTCCTCTTTTCGGACTTACCTGATTAGGTTTTATAAGGAAACATGATTATACTGAGCCCACATAAATTATCCAGTATTATTTTACCATATCAGAAATTTTAATTAAATCACATCTTAAAATCCTTTTTTTTTTTTGCCATATACAGTAATATTAATAGAATCTGGGGATTAGAACAAGCAAATCTTTAAGGAGTTGTTGTTTCCTATGAATCTGTGGTCTCACTGGGCTGTTTTTTGTCTCTCCTGGACCTTGCCCTTCAATTTACCCAGTGCATATCCATCTTCTTACCCTTGAGACTGTATTAACAATATATTCATAACTTAAGAAAGGAAAAGAGCCACAGTTCAAATGTTTTTTTTTTTTTTTTTTTTTTTAACCAGAGCACTGCTCAGCTCTGGCTTATGGTGGTGCAGGGGATTGAACCTGGGACTTGAGGGAGCCTCAGGCATGAAAGTCTGTTAGCATAACCATTATGCTATCTACCCCTGCCCTTCAAATGTTTTTATTTACTATTTATGCTTGGAAAATTTTGGAATTCACATCGGTATCATTTAACTAGAATTTATATGGTCCTTGAAACAGTTATCAAAACAATGATGGAAGATTAAGACTTGCTGCTGTTTCGAGTAAAACAGAGGGGGATCAAACACATATTAATATTGCATTATTTATGTATTTGAATGTGTCTCAGCAAATTTAAGTGATTTTATCTGGGAGCTAGGCAGTGGTGCACCTGGTTAAGCTCACATGGTACTAAGTGCAAGGACCCGCTCACGGATCCAGGTTCGAAACCTGGCTGCCCACCTGCAGTAGAGATGTTTCACTAGTAGCGAAGCAAGTCTGCAGGTGTCTCATTCCCTCTCCATCTCCTGCTTCTCTCTCAATTTTTCTCTGTCCTGTTGGGAAAAAAAGGAATATGATTTTAACTTATGGGAAATTATGAACATTCTTTTTAACCTTTCTACAGTGTCATTGCCTTATTAGAAACCATCAGCGACGTTCTCTTCTAAGTTGTGCTTTATAAAGTGTATCAGAAATGGTCTGGTGGTGCACCTGATTGAGTACATCCATGACAGTTTGCAAAGACCAAGATTCAAGCTCCCCAGTTCCCAGCTGCAGAAGGTGGGGAGCTTCAAAAGTCATGAATCAGCACTTACAGGAGTCTCTCTGTTGGGAATACTTTATGCATTATGCCTGTAAACAAACAGGAAGGCTGGGCTATATGGGAGTGATTAACAGATGTCATTAGTATACTGCCATAATGTCTCAAGGACCTGCTAGAACTGATGACATTTAAGGGAAGGTCTGACAGAAACAGCCCTCTTGCTCTTTTGGCCTCTTGACACATTGGGTTATTCCTGGTCTCATGGTGTCCTGCTCTCCCAGCTCAGCTCTCCTCCTGAAATCCACTTGTTTCTGAAGGTGAAGGCTGAAAAATGGACTTATGGAAGAAATTAACACATGTTGTGGGTCAGCTGCTTAGGCTTTTAAGTCTTTTCCTCTTTTACTTATTTCATTGTTTTGATCTTTAAGACCTTAATAAATCCACCCATTTTAAATACCTCTAAAAGATAGCTTCTTTGTTTTTACCATCTCTCTGTCTTCCTCCTTCTATCTCCCTTGTCCCTTCAATGTCTGTCTCTATCCAACATAAATAAACATATTTTTATATTTATTTATTTTCCCTTCTGTTGCCCTTGTTGTTTTTATTGTTGTTGTTGATGTCGTTGTTGGATAGGACAGAGAGAAATGGAGAGATGAGGGGAAGACAGAGAGGGGGAGAGAGAGACACCTGCAGACCTGCTTCACTGCTTGTGAAACGACTCCCCTGCAGGTGGAGAGCCTGGGGCTCCAACAGGGATCCTTAAGCCGGTCCTTGCTCTTAGTGCCACGTGCGCTTATCCCACTGCACCACTGCCGGACTCCCAACTAAACATATTTTTAAAAATAAATTAAAATGTATCAGAAAATTTAGCTCACTTACGGTATTACATATAAGAATAATTTCTATTCAACTTCTGATCATAATAAAGTAGGCAAATGAGTTACTTAGATTTCATATAAAAACAGAAACCATACAAGCTAAATCTTGAACAATCAATGCATCTTAAAAAATGTTTATGGGCTTCCTTAATGTAATAGAGATCATAGAAGGAAAAATTAAAAAGCCAGATTTTCAATTTATTTTTCCACTTGAAGTCATGGAATTGTATTCTTTCTTTTTTTTTTTTTTTCTGTTTTCTGTTTCTTCTTCTTTTTTTTTTTTTTTTTTGCATGACAGGATAGAAATGGGGGGGGCAGAAAGGAAGAGAAAGACAGCTTGCAACCTTGCTTTACTACTTATGAAGCGTCTCCCCTGCAGGTGGAAACCAGGATACTGATCTCAGATTCTTGCAAATGGTAACATGTATACTCAGTACCTGGTTGACCACCATCTGGTCCTGGAATTGAATAATTCCAAGTATTCTAGATTTGTCAAAATTAATTTCTGAGATACTGTCCTTTCTGTGAGACCTCTGAGTGACCTTAATCAGCAAAAGGGTGGCTGAGTGAATGGAGCCCTCATCCTCCTTCCTATTTGGACCAGAAACCCAGTAGTTATTTCACATTTTCATCCCCCAGAAGAGTTCTTTCAGTGGTATGTAGTAAAGCAAAATCTTTTCATTTGAACTGTAATTTTACAAATGAGTAAACAAGGTCTCAGAGAGAGAAATGATTTGTATAAATCTCACACCCAGGTGCAACCTAAGATCCTGGGCTCCATATGTTTGGAACTAGAAGCTTGAGCTAGCATTATTCTCAGAACAGCTCCTATTTACTGGGAAGGGAAGCAGGGCAAAACAGTTCTTAGAAAAGTGAGTCAAAGAGATGTGGTATGTGCTACAAACAAGCAGTTGTCGAAACTTGACGGGAAAACCTGAAAATTATAGGAGACCCCCCGTCCTTACCGAAACCACAGGATGCTTGCTCAATCTTTGCTGTTTGCTCAATGTACTTAAAAATTCCTGTTATGAATTGTGCTACTATGAACATAGATGTACACATATCTTTTTGGTTGGGTGTTATGGAATCCTTGGGGTATAATCCCAGGAGAGGAATTACTGGGTCATATGGAAGGTCTATGCCTTCTGAGAGTTCTCCAGACTGCTCTCCAGAGGCTGGACAAATTTACATTCCCACCAGCAGTGCAGAAGGGTTCCTCTGTCCCCACAGCCTCTCCAGCATTTGTTGCTGCTGTCCTTTTTGATGTATGCCATTCTTACAGGAGTGACGTGGTATCTCAATGTAGTCTTAATTTGCATTTCTCTGACAATCAGCGACCTGGAGCAGTTTTTCATATGTTTGTTAGCCTTTTGGATCTCCTCTGTAGTGAATGTCTTGTTCATATACTCTGCCCATTTGGGGATGGGGTCATTTGATTTTTTGGTGCTAAGTTTGCTGAGTTCTTTGTATATTTTGGTGATTAGTCTCTTGTCTGATGTATGGCATGTGAAGATCTCCCATTCTGTGAGGGGTCTCTTTGTTTGTGTGATAGTTTCTTTGGCTGTGCAGAAGCTTTTCAATTTGATGAAATAAACCCAATTTCAAGGAAGACAAAAGCAGAAACAAACCAATGGGACTACATCAAATTGAAAATACATAAAAAAGGACAGCAGCAACAAATGACCCAGTAATTCCTTTCCTGGGGATATACCCCAAGGATTCCATAATGCCCAACCAAAAAGATGTGGTAAAGGTCAGGTGGACACCTGGAACAGCTATGTCTGTGTCCGTGACGGTGCCCGACCCTAGCCCTGGGCTAGAAATAAACTCCTTTTGCTTTTGCATATCCAAAACTGTCTCTTGGTGGTCTTTGGAAGACACCCCACCCCACCCCCCCCCCGTATAACACATATAGTCTCCCTTCTATTTACTATTTGCTTTGGAAATACAAGGAAATGTGTTTCTTTTTGTAAGAATATCTTGTCTGATGTCTGAATAACAACACACATACCAGCCACCCAATGATTCAGAAGGTTGGATGTTTCATAATGTGTGCAATTATATGAGATAACAACATCATTATATGTTAGAGCCAGAAGGAATCTCATTCTACATCTAGAACCCATGGAACTTAAATGAGATTACCTGAAGTAACTTAACCAGTTAGTGGGAGTGTTAATATTGGAATTTATAGGATTCCATGACACATGACATTTCTCTATTGGCAGTTATTTTTCCTTTATGTTCCTAACCATGAATAATTGTTTAAACTCAACCTTTTATTTGAACTATAAGACTGTTGTGGGGCAAGTAAGTAATATTCAAGTAGTCAAGTTTCAATTTCTGAATTTTTACTCACCTGCAGGTGGGGAGTGGGAGCTCAAACCCAGGTCTTTCTGCATGCTCTTAACCAGCTGTAGCACTGCCTGACCCCCAGACTATGTTTTCCTACCAAATTGAATCATTCTTCAACAGTTTTTCAAGATTGCTCATGATTTTTAAATATACCACTCCCTGGAGAAATAAAAAAACTGTTTTTTAGGACTCTGAAAAAGAAACTCTTTTCCAATGCTGTGAAGTCAGCTGTGTTATGTGTCTGGTCTTGGCTTTTACTCAGGCAAGATTGTGACTGAAGAGGCCTACTATCAGGTCTACTGAAACTATTATCTTTCTCATTCAAATGTAGTGACAGTGGAGGAAAGAACTGACTAGCCTCATCATTACTCTTTATTGGATATGCTGATAGTTTTCTTACTATGTTAAGGATGAGACTATTCTCAATCCTACATGATAAGTTAACCTACTTTCTCAGTGAACTTGACCAGAAGCTAAAAGAAAGGAGTGCTCCAAATAAGTGAAAGACTAACATATGACTTCAGTTTATCCTAAAAGGCCTATGCTGAGTGCTTTACATAGTGTATATCCATCAGCACATATGACACTCAAAAGATTAAGTTTTTTTCTTTTTTTAATTAAGACTCCTTATTTTGCATACTCTCTTAAGCGTAAATAGGAGTTGAGGGTGTCATCTAACACAATTCTGGAAGTGTTAGTCACCTTAAGGAATTTGAGGCTTGTCCTGAATGAATTGTTAGTGGTGTTGTGCAAATATTGAGATAAGAATCACAAAGTCAAAGATGGGAAAGAAGCAAGGTTTATTGGGATGGGGGTGGACTGAGAGTGAGCAGTGACAGAGAGGAGTCAGCTACATTGGGGTTCAGAGACTTGGGGTTTATAAGGTGACTTGCAGCTTTGGAAGGGGGCTTACAACTTTAGAATGGATTTTTTTTCTGTTTTCTAACCTATGTTTGATTAACTTGGGTAGTTATTGGTCCTGGTGATCTATCTCTCTTTGTCCTCCTTTAGAGATATGATTTTAGGTTAGCTATACATCAGCATAAGAAAAGCAATGTATTTACAGAAGTGTGTTGATACTCTAATAGGTTGGATAGATGATAGATAGCTAGATAGCCAGATAGCCAGATAGATAGATAATAGATAGATAGATGTGTTAACAAAGTTGTCAAACAAGCTAGGTGATTATAGCCTGCCTTAAGTCACATAGTGAATGTGTACAGGAGTGCTTTACTTAGGATCAAGGAGACTATGTCATGGTTATGCAAAAGACTTTCTTGCCTGAGGTTCTGAGATCCCAGGTTCAATTCCTAGCAGCACTTTAAGCCAGGGCTGAGCAGGGCTATAGCCTCTCTCTGTCTCTCTTGCTCTTTGTATCTTTCTCTCATTAAAATAAAACAAATGACATATTTTAAAAGAATGTTTTAATTAATTTTAAAAGTAACCCTCAGCAAGTCTAAAGACACTTATTTTTATCTACATTTCTCCTCTCTCTCACTCTCTCTCTCTCTCTCTCTCTCTTTCTCTCTCTCTATTTCTCTCTCTCTCTCATCTTCCAGTATTATAACCTGCCCTGCAAGGACGAGGCAAGGTTTGTGTGTCAGTTTAAACCATTTGAATAAATTAGATCGTGGTTAGATAAATTAGATGGTGGTTGCTAGCCTGACTTAAGTCTTTTTTTTTTTTTTTTTTTTTTTACATCAGATAGGAGCGAAAGACACTGACTTAAGTCTTATGACTATCCTGGAAATCTATCTTGAGGATAAGGAGGTAGATTATAGGACTGGTCAAATCTGTGCCACACAGATAATGCTATAATGAAAAACTAAAAGAGGACTGGAATGGACAAACCCATGGAGGGAAGAATAGTTTCCCAAAAGTGACTTATGTTGAATGAAAGAGAAGGGCTGCTGGATCAACAAATGTAAAAAGTACTCATTGGAGTATCATCTTGCCTTAGTAGAGATGAGTAAATGAAGTTTAATTGTGCTTAGAAAATTTCTACAACTAATCATTTGAAAGACAAGGCTCAGAGCCCAGTATTACCTGGTTCTAAAGTCTACCTTTTCTTTTGTAGGTCCTGTGCTCTATAATATTCATAGAGCTTTTAAAGGGAAAGTTTTTCTTAAACATTAGAATTACTGTATTCAGTTTAATAACAGCACTAAAAATTGTACCATTGAGATGTAGAAATTATCCTTTTGAAAATAATATGAAAAGTCTGTTTCTCTGGAATTTGGCCAAAAGGTACCTTCATTGTACCTTAAAAAGGATATTGTAGAGAGTCAACATATCAAAGACTCAGCTTATGTATTAAAAAGACTCAGTCTGTGCTTTAAAAAGTTTGAGACATACAATCAATTTTCCCCTCTCATATTAATTAGTGATTTATATGACTACAAATTAATAGGAGCACATAAACACCATTCCCATCACCAAAAGACTGTCCCATACCACCACCCCTCGCCCCCCCCCCCCAGCCCTGGGAAGCTGAATATCTACCCTCACCCTCACCCCAGGGTTTTTACTTTGGTGCCCTAGTCCAGATTTAGTCAAATTCTGCTTTCAGTTTCCCTTTCTATTATTCTTTCTCAACTTCTGTTGATGAGTGGGATCATCCCATATCCATCTTTATCTTTCTGACTT
Organism: Erinaceus europaeus; assembly: GCF_950295315.1. Classification (NCBI taxonomy): domain Eukaryota; kingdom Metazoa; phylum Chordata; class Mammalia; order Eulipotyphla; family Erinaceidae; genus Erinaceus; species Erinaceus europaeus. The sequence goes on from NC_080178.1 coordinate 19,770,190, forward strand.
AGTTCACTTAACATAATTCCTTCTAGCTCCAAACCCTAAGATAGCAGAAACTTCACATTTCCACTATAGTGCCTATATTTTCCCCAGTCCTGGAACCTTAGGGTGGGGCACACTTTCCTGAATGCTTCTCTCAATTCATACTAAATAATATTGTATCCACCAATCCCAACCTAATCAATGCAATGAGTGCCACCTCAGCATGCTTCACTTCAGACTGTTTCCAGAGAGTTCAGGTGTTACTCGGGTGAGACCTTTCCTTTCATAGTATTCTCTAATTCCATTCCAGGCAGTTCACTTCCTAACAAAGTCCCAAAACTTAGATATAGACCAGGTCTCGTGAGATATAGCATATATTCACATGTATCCATAAATTAGGGCAAAATATATACCTGAAAGCAAAAGTACACAATAGTCTGCATTGAGTAACCCCCAACACTTCATCAGCACTATTCCAGCCTTTAGATCCATGACTGCTCAACAATTTGTATAGCTTTGTATGTTAGATCTCTTTTCAACCACCAGGTTCCAGATGCTAGCATGATGCCAACCAGACTTCCCTGGACAGACAACCCTACCAATGTGTCCTGGAGCTCCTCTTCCCCAGAGCCCCAACATAATAGGGAAAGAGAGAGGCAGGCTGGGAGTATGGATAGACCAGTCAATGCCCATGTTCAGCAGGGAAGCAATTACAGAAGCCAGACCTTCCACCTTCTGCATCCCACAATTACCTTGGGTCTGTACTCCCAGAGGGATAAAGAATAGGAAAGCTATCAGGAAAGTGGATGGGATACGGAGATCTGGTGGTGAGAATTATGTGGAGTTGTACGCCTCTTATCCTAAGGTTTTGTTAATGTCTCCTTTTTTAAGTAAAGTAAAAAATTTAAAAAAAGAAAAAAATGGATATTGTAATCTTTAAGGCTATCAGAAGAGTCTTTTGGTGACTCTTTGGTTTTTTACATGGTTTGAAAAACTTTCTTATCTATATGTAGCTTCATGAAAAACTTACTATTTTAACTGTTCAAATGAGGAAATACAAATACTTCACTTTTATAAAATTCTAATAGGATTTGAAGTAGTTCACTATCCTAATATGAAAAAATATGAATGGAGGAATCCAGTCATATTTTATTCATTAATCCAAAGATTAATAAATAAAATCCTACACCTTGGCACTCACTTAAATATTTGTAATGAACATGAAATATTTCTCTCAATTATAAGAGTAAATTAATTGTTTCTTTTTTGGAAAAATAAAATAAGTAAGCATTTGGCTCATCATTCTGATCTCATTTCTTCTCCCTGGATACTTCACTTTGCCAGATACTTTATTCACTGGGAGGGAGATCATTCACTTTTCTCTATCCAAACTTTCCCAGGAAAGTTTTGATGCCCAAAAGAAAAAAAAAAAAAAGAATACTAGGCACCTGGTAAACAAGAAAACAAAATAGAATTTCTTTCTTTTCATTTATTTTTTTTATTATTTAAGAAAGGATTACTTAACAAAACCATAGGGTAGGAGGGGTACAGCTCCACACAATTCCCACCACCCAATCTCCATATCCCACCCCCTCCCCTGATAGCTTTCCCACTCTCTATCCCTCTGGGAGCATGGACCCAGGGTCATTGTGGGTTGTAAAAGGTGGAAGGTCTGGCTTCTGTAATTGCTTCCCCGCTGAACATGGGCATTGACTGGTCGGTCCATACTCCCAGTCTGCCTCTCTCTTTCCCTAGTAGGGTGGGTCTCTGGGGAAGTGGAGCTCCAGGACACATTGGTGGGGTCTTCAGTCCAGGGAAGCCTGGGTGGCATCCTGATGACATCTGGAACCTGGTGACTGAAAAGAGAGTTAATATACAAAGCCAAACAAATTGTTGAGCAATCATGGACCCAAAGCTTGGAATAGTGGAGAGGAAGTGTTAGGGGGATACTCACTGCAAACTCTAGTGTACTTCTGCTTTCAGGTATATATTTTGCAGTAGTTTATGGATACGTGTGAACATATGCTCTCTCTCACAAACACTGGTGTATATCTAGGTTTTGGGACTTTGTTAGAAAGTGAACCACCTGAGATGGAATTAGAGTATACTATCAAAGGAAAGGTCTCACCTGAGTAATGAAGCTGAAGGGTTGTCATTCCACACGTGAAGTCTCTGGACACAGTCTGAAGTGAAGCATGTTGAGGTGGCAATCGTTGCGTTGATTAGGTTGTGATCGGCAGATGCAATATTATTTGATATGGATTGGGAGAGGCATGCGGGAAAGTGGGCCCTATCCAAGGGTTCCAGGACTGGGGGAAGTAGAGGCTCTATAGTGGAGATGTGAGGTTTCTGTTGTAATTTGGTCAGGTCCTGCTTTTAGTTTCCCTTTCAGATCTTCTTCCTCAACTTCTGTTGATGAGTGGGATCATCCCATACTCATCTTTATCTTTCTGACTTAGCTCACTGAACATAATTCCTTCTAGCTCTGTCCAAGATGGGTCAGAGAAGGTGGGTTCATTGTTCTTGATAGCTGCATAGTATTCCATTGTGTATATATACCACAGCTTTCTCAGCCACTCATCTGGTGTTGGGCACCTGGGTTGCTTCCAGGTTTTAGCTATTATGAATTGTGCTGCTATGAACATAGGAGTACACACCTCTTTTTGGTTGGGTGTTATGGAGTCCTTGGGGTATAACCCCAGGAGAGGAATTACTGGATCATATGAAAGGTCCATGTCTAGCCTTCTGAGAGTTTTCCAGACTGCTCTCCACAGAGGCTGTACCAATTTACATTCCCAACAGCAATGTAAAAGGGTTCCTCTGTCCCCACAACCTCTCCAGCATTTGTTGCTGCTGTCCTTACAAAATAGAATTTCTAAGGTAAATGGCTTATAACTGAATCTCAATGCTTCTACCTGGAAACATCAGCAAGGACTAAACACACACACACGCACAATTTTTAAATGGGTTAATCAAATATTTTCCACCTCCAGAAAGATTCAGGAATCATTCAGCTCTGGCAAATGATTAGGTTTTCTTCTTAATCCCCTGCTGAATTCATATTTTACTAATCTTGTGTTGTTCCCGGAATACAAAGCTCTGACTCACTAATGCACCGATATATATATAATATATATATATATATATATATATATATATATATATATATATATATATTACTATTCCTTTAACCAAGAATACATTTGATATTGCAAAATATCCACCCATGGTTTTAAAAATAGAGGGGGGAAAACTTTAAAGTCAAACTTTATAATAAGAAGAAAGAGCTGACTTTAATAGAACTATTTATTCAATTATTAAATGATTTTGAAGAGTATTTTTTTCATCTATGAGTTTATAAAAGGAAGGTTTGAGTTGTTTCTGACCTCTTTCTTTCAACTGTGATAGTACTAGGAGGATCAAACAAGAGTCAGAAACAAGTTCAAATTCAACACTCGCCATTGACAGACACCTAATGGAAAGGAAACATGTTTTTTTCATGATATAAGAAAGCTTTCAAACAACATGTCCAAATGAAGTTTGTTCAGGTCTTAAAGATTTTCATGGTGACACGCCCTGGTATCCATCCCTTATGGCTTCAGTGCCTCTTTCTCCTTCCTGAGATTGCAAGTCCACAGGGATTCTTGTCCCAAATCTTTGAATAACAAAGTAGCTTTTAAAATGCTTTTGAGGTTTTTGGCCTAGTTGTTAAATCTGCTGCCATCAATTGGTGACAAAAGCAGAAGAGAACAAGGGCATTCTTTCTTGGATCTTAAAGCTCTGCTCCTAGTTTTGTTTATAAAAGCAGAAATTATAATCCCCTCTGCTTTCTCTGTAATATCTGTATGATGTCCTCATATCAATACATATATTTTACCTTTTACTAGTTGCAATATAAAGCAAAGGTCTTAAAATTGTTATGGATTTACCAAGAGGTAAACTCTATTTCTCTTTCTGGTTGAAAAATCCAGCCTGGAGTAGTGAAACCCTGATGATAAATAAATAAATAAATAAATAAATAAATAAATAAATAAATAAATAAATGTTTTCCCCAATTTTAATTATATTTGCATAATCATAGAGTTTTTGAAAGAGAACTTTTATAAAAGCCCTATAATATTGTTAATAATATTATAATATTATTACTAAATGTGCTCTATAATATGCTGTTTTACTAAAATATTTTAGTCTATTTTTATATATATTTCTGAGTTTATTTATTTATTTGTTTATTGTCACTAGGGTTGTTGCTGGGGTTTGGTACCAGCACTATGAATTCACCACTCCTGGTGGCCTTTTTCCATTTTTTTCTTTTTAATTGGATGAGAGAGAGAAACTGAGAAGGGAGAGAAAGACACTCTGGGTGGGGGCATGTAGTATAATGGTTATACAAAGAGATCCTCATGCCTCAGGCACTGAAGTCCCAAGTTCAATCCCCTACACTACCATATGCCAGAGCTGAGCAGTGCTCTGGTAAAATAAAAAAAGAAAATAAAAAAAAAAAAAGAAAAGGAAAAGGAAAGAAAGAAAGAGAGAGAGAGAGAGAGAGAGAGAGAGAGAGAGAGAGAGAGAAAAACACTTGCAGATCTACAGTGAAGTGTTAGCTCTGCAAGTGGGGAGAGCTTGAACCCAGGTCAGTTAGCTTGGTAATATGTGTGCTTAACCGGGTGCACCACTGCCGGTACCAAAAATATTTTACTACTTAATAAATAAAAAAGATGATTGTAATTATTTTCCTACATTTTAGTCATTAATTTTGAATAGCACAGAGAAATTGAGATAGGGAGGGGACATAGGAAGAGAGAGAGACTGACAGAGACATAGACCCCTCCAGTTCTGCTTCACCACGTGGAAAGCTTCCCTTCTGCAGGTGAGAACTGGGGAGTTTGAACCTAGGTGTTCATGAAAGGTAACATATGTGTTTTACTGGGTGCACCACTGCCCAGAGCCAGATTACTATTCTTAATAAGATCCTACAGAGAAACTTTTCTTCATCTAATAAATTGCAAAAACTATTTTCCTATCAGTATCATCCATTCTGTGTCTTTGAAAACAGAAGGAAAATGTATCTGTAATAAATGAAGGCACCATAAAATGAGCCCAAATCCATAAATCCCTTTGCTTAGCAAAGCAGTTTTTTCTGACAGCAACGGTTGGAATCAATTACTATAGACTTTCATATTATACTGCCAGCCAAATCTCAACTTCTGGAGTAGGAGGCTTGGGAAGAAGTCACTCGTACTCCACAAGAAAGGCCAAATTGATCAGAAATGACTTCATTTCATGAATCATTTTGCTATTGCTCTGTGCTTGAAGATAAGCAGTTTAGGTGGGGTCATGATTTAGCAGTCTCTTGAGACTGCTGTCTAATTAGCATGGCTGTAGCAAAACTGAGCTCAGCTCACTTCTTATTGGATCTGTTGGAAAGAAAGGTGTTTTTTTCTCCACTGTCAGCATTATGCTAGTTTTATTAGTCCTGTGCTACATGTATTACAAATGGGAATTTATTTTAGGCTCAGAATCCTTAAAGGGTAGGAATTTGGCCAAGATAATGATAGCTCCAAGAGTCAAGAAGAATGCAATTTCTAATGCTCAGGATCCATACACACACTATATTTTACTTTTGCAAAACCTTATTTGCTTTGCTTTTGCAAAACAGCATGCACAGCTTGACAGGGAGATCCCATCCAGAACCTTTCATTGTCACCTGATCCTTTGGAACATTGGGAAATATTTTGAATAGTGACTTACCTCATCATTCTATGGGCCTAAGAAAACATTTCAGTGTAAAGCCCACTAAGAACCACTTATTATGAACCAGCATAGTACTTACAAACTTCCATATCTAGCCACCTGCTAGAAATCCCCATTTGAATGTTTTGTACTCAAATCCAAATGTGAACTCTTTTTTTCCCCTTATTATTCTAAGAATACTTAACATATAAGAACTTCACACATTCTTAAGTGCATAATGCAGTATTGCTAAATTATAGGTATGGTGTCATTCAGAGGAGCTTTAGAATTCACTCATTTTGCTTCATGATTATTCATTAGCTCAACCCTTTTTTAAAAGAGTGTTTTTTAAAAATATTTATTTACTTTTTGTTGCCCTTGATTTTATTATTGTTGTAGTTATTGTTGTTGTTGTTATTGATGTCGTCATCGTTGGATAGAACAGAGAGAAATGGAAAGAGGAGGGGAAGACAGAGAGGGGAGAGAAAGATAGACACCTGCAGACCTGATTCACTGCCTGTGAAGCTACTCCCCTCCAGGTGGGGAGCTGGGGGCTTGAACCAGGATCCTTATGCCTGTCCTTGAGATTTGCGCCACCTGTGCTTAACCCACTGCGCTACTGCCCGACTCCCTAGCTCCACCCTTTTAAACTCTTGCTTTCCTCTTCCTATAGTAGCTTATCTTTCCCAGTGGAAGATTTTTGTCAAGAAAATTCAAACTCCTTGACAGCTTTCCTTTTGTTAGCATTTTTATCAGCAGGTCTTTATGACTCTCCCTCTAAAAACTGACCACTTCCTCCGGTTACCTATTTCACCTACTTGGTATACATGATAGTAATCTCTCTAGCTATGTGGCTGGACGTACATTAATTTCTCATTCTGATCATTCTGTATTCAGCAAACAAAGTGATTCTTTCAGATATAGTACACACTGGTGGAGGCAGAACATTTTCCCTTCATTTCATCTTGATGCCACCTTTCTTTTTCCCTTCTTAATTTTTTTGCAATTAACATAAAACAGATTACCAGTAGAAAATTAAATGTAATTTCAGACCTATGGCAGCCTCAGAAACATGAAACACTAAATCAGGCAATTGAAATTTACATGTGACCTTGCTTTTAGGAATGAAATAAGGAATTAGGGTTTTAAGGCAGGGAGCTAATTCATAGTAAGATGAGTAATCAAGTAATTCACAATTAAAAGAAAAGACTAGGACATTACAGAAGAGGTAAATATTTTCTTCAGTCTGCCTGACTTTTAGCTCAGAATAGTCCACATGCCAAAGAGGTACAATTCCAGGTGGCATAATCTTTTGCCTGTCACATTCCACCACTCCTTTGAACAGTCTATCAACATCTCAAGTCATGTGGATTTATGCTGAGATATTCTAATATATGGGTCATCTGACTTCATCTTTACCTCCTTTAATTTTTTTTTATCCTATTAGAGCCCAGGTGGTGATGCACCCAGTAAAGATCATATGTTACAGTGCATAAAGACCTGGATTCAAGACCCTGGTCCCCAACTGTAGTGTTATATATAAATAAATAAATATTATATATATTTTTCCTAATAGCCAGTTTCCCTTCTATAGGCCACCATCAAACATACTGTTTTCCAAGTATTAAATCTCTTCTATTCATAAGCTTATGCAACTTCATTTTTCTTGGCTAGAACTCTGCCTGTTCTTAACATCACAGCCAAAATGCTACTTTCTAGACACAATCCTAAGTAAGTTCTTCTCCAAGTTGCAGACTGATGGGTTAACCTGGCAAAGAACTGTAGTGGAATCAGCTTACAGACCCAATTGAGCAAAATGAGGAACTGAAATGAGAATTGAAATCTTTTAGACTTCCTGCTTCAGCTAACTTGCTTCCACCAGACATATGACTCTAACAAATTCTTGGACTCACCACCCTACCCAATAGTTCAAAAGTGACTCCTTTTGGTGTCAGTAAAAAACTAAAATTCCTATTACCTCATCCATCATATGTAGTCTCTCAATAAAGGTATACACTTTGGGTACAAAGTATGGGTTATTTTTATAGGGTCCTTATTTTTTCAAAAGTAGGGCAGAGTGTTGTTTTAACAGCTCTGCTACTACATTTAATCATAGGAATAAATATAAATTGTGCTTTAGCACCTGCTGCAACCCTAGCCTTGATATTACCTTATATTTGATTCACCATCATAAGTCGGCCTCATTGAAGAAGCCACTTTGAGTTATACAACCCGCAGAGACTTATGCAGGCAGAGCCTATAGACACAAACACATTTTTATAGTGTTTCCCTGCTGCATTATTTCAACTCCCACACTACTTACATATTTATAGAAGCCTCTGGTGATTCTTAATGATGTTGTTCAGTTTAGTTTCTTAATAATTTCCTTGGTTTTATGCTAACATTCCTGCTGTTGATTGTTCTCTTATTTTAATTATGCTACATTGTAAGCTGTGCTTTTGGGAGTAGGTTGAAGTTTTCACTGCAGAACATTACAGGTGGAAATAATTTTTAAAATCCCAGTAGAGCAAAATTCTTACCCTTAACACTTTGGGAGGTATAGTTGAGTAGGGCTCTATCAATATTATTAAACAAAGTTTCTTACTATAATGATAGCTGTAGTGAGTTGAACACACACAAACACACTATATATACATATGTATATATATATATATTAGCTAGTATATACTGGCACATGTTACATTCAGAGACTAGGTTAGGTGCTACTGGTTCATTTTTTTCACATAATTCACATCATGATCCTGTGAGGCATGTGCAGTGTATGTCTCTATTTGGCACACATGAACAGGAAGTCTAGAGAAAATCTCAGTTTGATTTCCAAATCATGCATAGCCAGGCAATAGCAGGGGAGAAGTTCTTGTCTGATTCTACAGCCCATGCTTCAAATCACTCTGCTGTGATTTCTTTTAAGTAAAGGTAAATCATAATTTACCAAAAATGTAGGAAGAGAAAAGTACATCTATTACTGTAATATCTCCCTTGTTTGCAAACATTTAGGATTTAAAAAAACAAAACACATGGGCTTTGCTGTTTTGGGATTTATCATTAAGGAGAGATTATTGCAATGTTCAAGTCTGAAGTTAAATCATTTGTGCTCAAATTTCGATGAAATATAACGTTCAGAATAATTTAACTTTAGAATAAGAGCACTGATTTTTTTTTTGGATGCCATATTACTATGTACTCTCAATGACACTGAACAATTACTTAAATTTTTTTTTTAGCCTCCAGGTTTATTGCTGGAGCTGGTGCTGGCACTATGAATCCATCCTTTCTGGCAGTCATTTTCCTCCACCACCTCCTCCTTCTCCTCCTCCTCTTCTTCTTCTCCTTCTCCTCCCTCTCCTCCTCCCCTTCCTCCTCCTCCTCCTTTTTTTCCTCCATTGTATTTGATAGGACAGAGAAAATGATAAGTGGGAGGTGAGGGATAGAGAATGATAGACACTTGAAGACCTGCTTCACCACTTACGAAGCATCTCTTGAAGCATCCTGCTGTAGGTGGGGAGTGGGAGCTTCAACCCAATTCCTTGTACATGGGTTCTTGAACTTAATACAATGTGCGGTTAACCAGGAGTGCCACCCTGGCCTCTTTACTTATACTCTTTAAATCTCAATTTCCATATCTATGGATGGAAATGATGATGATGATTATATAGGCAGACAGAAAGGCAGACAGACAGTAAGCACCAAAACAAGATAATGTGCAGATGTTGCACAGTGTCCTTTATATATATTTACCTAATATTACTCCTTCCTTTTATCTTAATTTTTCTTTATACAACAAGTGGCAATTCATTTTTTGCACTTGTAGGCACCACAAGGGATGAATAGAAACACTTAAAGTTGGTTTAACCAATAATTTCGTTGACCCCATCAATCAGTTTTAACTCTGAGACTCCTTTGTTGTCTACTTGCTACATCCAGTGCAATTTACTCTTGAGGTCATTGCACTGGTCCTTCCCTCTGCCTGGAATAATCTTTAATAATACCCACTTAATTTGTGTTCTCTCTCTGTCTCTCTTTCTCTATGTCTCTCTCTCTCTCTCTCCCTCTTGTCTTCTATCAGCAAAACAAAAACAAACAAGGAAATAAAATGAAAGAAAAAACTTCATTTTCTCTGCCAACAGTGGAGCTGTGTATTCACGGAGCTCCAGGGATGACCCTAGTAGCCAAAAAAGAAAAAAAATTAATTACACCTACCACCAAGTTCCATCATCACACCAAAAAACATCTCTGTTTATATCTCATTACTACCCTTCTCCACTAACTCCCAATACTTTCTTAGAGTCTAAGTATTAGTATTAACTTTTGTTTTTCAAGTTCGTTTTTAGTTATTTAACTTCCACATTCAAGAGAAAGCACCTGGTAATTTTTTCCTACTTCCTAAGTCATTTGACTTAGCAGAGGACTTTGAATTCTATTCATTTTATCCCAAAGACACAGTTTAATATTTTCATGGCAGGGTAGTATTCTGTTGAATATGTATCCACAGCTTCTTTTTCTAATCAGTTTTTGACGAACATTTAGGTTGATTTGACATCTTGGCTATTGTGAGTAGTGTTGCTATGAACATAGGGATATGTATATCCTTTTGAATTACTGTTTTTGTACCCGTCTGATAAGTACCTAGGAATAGTATTATAGATCCATAGAGTAGTCCCATTTTTATTATTTTAAGGGATTTACATACAGTTTCCATAGAGTGCTGATTTATATTTCCATAGTGTATGCCTGTTCCTTTTTTTCTGAGGCAGTATTTTTTTTTTTAAATGGTGAAAGGCAGACTGTCATGTGCAGTGCTTCATGTGGGTGTGTTTGGAGTACTGGAAGCTTAACTACCCTATGTTTTCCTAGAAATGGATCTTGAGAGCTTGTTTGGAGGTTCTAGCAAAGGAGCACAGCTACTGGTATGCCATAGACCTAAGACAGGTCTATTTCTACTGAACAAGTATGGGGAATGTAATGATAAAGAGAACATTAGCCAGTTGCCAGGGCCCTAGACATGTCCTAGGGTGGAGAGAAAGTAGCCACAGCCAGTTGCCATATGGTTGATCAGAAGAGGTCAGATGAGACCATACACATATGACATCCCTAACTAGGACAGTGTCAAATGTGTGCCCTCCTCACTATCCTAATCTTCCAAAAGTATATATTAAAGTACAAATAGCAGGTGGTTATACATCACATAGACAAAGATCAGAACATATTTCTAAAGGAGAAAACATCAGGGCAAGAGTACTTAAAACTATCATTATCCAAATGTGATTATATTAGGTATATACTTTTGATGCCATAAAATATTGAGTTTATTCCAGTTATCCCATATATGATTTCCAGACCCTTAGGATTGCAGCCAGACATCAGAGTTATGGGTTATTGCAATGTGACAATATAACCTTCTACTGCTTGTGGGCAGAATCTCTGAGATATCCACACTTGGCTTTAGAGCAGGATTTTGTAATAACAGTACAGATCCTGAAATACAGGCCTCATGGCATATATGAGTCAAAAGAATGTACCTGGTATACAAATAACACATTTTTCAAACATAGATGCAAAGGTAAAAATCAGTAGACTTTCCAATAATATGTATCAGGAAGTCTGGGATCAGCTAATTCCTTCTACAGGGAAGGTCAATCTCTCCAAACAAGCTTGTCGCTTTCAGAGGGACAAGTGTGGAGTGGTGAAGGAGGAACCCCTTCCTACTAGCCGGATTAGCTGAATCAGCCCTAGTGATCAATGGGGGTGATGAATGTCCAGTGAGATCACCTTGGCATCAGAGGTAGTGTTTCCTAATCACAGAAAAATAGTAGATAGGTCATGACTTAAAATACACCTTCAGTAAGGAAATAAAGAATAAAAATCAATATGTTTTTATCAGTTTAAACAAAGAAAGTAGAACTTGGTGCAATTAGGACTAAGGCCAAAAGCTGCTGCCAAGAAAAAAAAAAATAGATTCAAGAAACACTGGAGTTAGGTAACTAAGTTTCCTGGGTTATAGAGCTTCAAAATGTAGACTAGTACATAATCAGTCTACTTGTTTTATAAAGTTAGGTTTTCAATCCATGCATTTTTGGTGAATGGATAGTTTGTCAAATGGTGACTGGTCAAATTTCTGTCCTCGGTAGTCTGTGCTAGGCCATTTTGATTCAGCTTCTTCTCCTAGTTGCTGTCTGGGTATGCTTGGATCTGCCTGTGGGATGATTGCCAGTCACTTCTGGATTCTTTTTTAGTTACCCAGGCTCAGAAAACTCTAGCATGTTTCGTATTTCATATAATTAGCCTTTCATAAAGTTTCTGAAACAATTCGACTTGGAAGGTGATATTTAACTTGCTTTCAAAACTGTTGCTAGTATCTTGAACATGTTAAGAAGAGACAAAGAAAAGAGAGATTAATAGACAGAGGGAAAAAATTGAGGAGAATAAATCATGCCCAGAAGTTCATATCCAGGCAATGTTTTAATCTCTGGACATCAACAAAACAGAGGGATCTGAGTAAACATGAAGCAGCAATACTGTAGGGCTATTTGCATTTTTATATGAACAACTTTCTAATGATGTCACAGAGAAATGTTAACTAATTTCATTTTTAATTAGTTTCAGGATGTAGAAAAATTAAAAGTGGTTATATTTGGAGCATACTTAATTAAAATGGATAAGCTATATTTCAAGGGCATAATATAGATAATCTCACTAAGTTATACTTTCTGGCTATACTACTGATTTAATTAATAGGAAGAATTGCAGCATGTTGATGAGAAAAAAAAAAGACAAAGGTATGGCTTCCTTATTTAGTGACTGCAAGTCAGTGTAGGTTCAGAGTAAGTGGGTAGTTGATATTGAAGGCAGGAAATGTTTATTATTCAATGCAGTAGGCTGCAGTGACATTTCTTATCATTTCAGCATAACTGTGCCAGAGGGTCTGTAAATAGTATTTGCCAAAGGCAATTTTACACATTCATAACATTCTTTGATGTCTGGGCTGGGCTCAACTGACAGCCCTGGAGGCTATCTTTCTGTTTTTCCTGCAGTTTGATAAAACAGTGTGGAGGTTTACAGAGAAACAAAACAAATTCAAGGAATTTCATTTAGTAATTTCTGAATTAAACTCAATTTAAGGAAGACAGTACCTAGCAGATAGTGGCTATTGCATAAGTGATTATTAATAAGGTTTGGAGAGGGGACTTACACTGAGTTTTGTGAGAATAATCTTGAAGGAAATTTTACCTTCAAGCTACTGTTCATGATAAATGTGACTTGATAGTTCTGTATAGGAAAGAGAAGATGCAATAATGAAATCGTTTGTGAGGAATATGAATAATATCTAATGATCAGTTAACATTTATTAAGTTTTTCTTCCCTTCCTTCCCACCCTCTTTCCTTCTTTCTTTCTTCTTTTATTTTTTTAAAGATTTTATTTATTTATTTATTTATTTATTTATTTTTAATTTATTTATTCCCTTTTGTTGCCCTTGTTGTTTTATTGTTGTAGTTATTATTGATGTCGTTGTTGTTGGATAGGACAGAGAGAAATGGAGAGAGGAGGGGAAGACAGAGAGGGGGAGAGAAAGACAGACACCTGCAGACCTGCTTCACCGCCTGTGAAGGGACCTGCCTGCAGGTGGGGAGCCGGGGACTCGAAACGGGATCCTGACGCCGGTCCTTGAGCTTAGCGCCACCTGCGCTTAACCCGCTGCGCTACAGCCCGACTCCCTTAAGATTTTATTTATTAATGAGAAACATAGGAGGAGAGAGCAAGAGCCAGGCATTATGTCATCAGACATGTACTTCCAAGGACTGAACTCAGGACCTCATGCTTAAGAATCAGATGCTTTATCCACTGCACCACCTCTCAGACCACTCTTTTCTTTCTTTCTTTCTTTCTTTCTTTCTTTCTTTCTTTCTTTCTTTCTTTCTTTCTTTCTTTTTTCTAAAGCAGTATTCTGCTATGGCTTATGGTGGTTCGGGGCTTGAGCCTGAGAGTTCAGAGTCTCAGGCATGATTGTCTTTTGCATGTCCATTATGTTTGTTCACTGATTAGAGAAATTTATGTGCATTTTCTCACTTAACAACAGGAAAGGCTTCTGAGGTAGATGACGAAATTGAGTCACAGATAGACTAGATCTATTTTTTTTTTAGTCTCATCTCATATATAACATATTCTCTATTCTTTCACCAGGTTTTTTTTTTTTTTTTTGAGGCCCCACTTTCATTGTTTGACATTCATACCAAGATGTATAGTTCTGCATTTTATTTTGGTTGATTTCTAGTCTCACTAACCTTAAAATTATTCTGTCACTTAATATCCCTTTTATCTACTCAGTTTAACTTCTTTCTGCTGCAAGATAGCCTATCTCCTCTACAGATGAGTCTGTTCTCTGCTTTCTTTTTCCATGGTGTTCAATCTCTTTTCTGCACTGAAAGTTCTATTCTCACTTGCATGTTTTAAAATGTTTTTTTTTAATTTTTTATCTTTATTTATTGCCTTCTGTTGCCCTTGTTGTTTTTTTATTGTTGTTGTAGTCACCATTGTTTTGCTATTGATGTTGTCATTGTTAGATAGGACGGAGAGAAATGGAGAGAGGAGGGGAAGACAGAGAGGGGGAGAGAAAGATAGACACCTACAGGCCTGCTTTATCGCCTATGAAGTGACCCCCCCTTGCAGGTGGGGAGCCGGGGGCTCGAACCAGCGCTAAACCCATGGCACTACCGCCTGACTCCCTTCACTCATTTGCATGTTTTAACTTAATTCTGCTTTCAGAGATGAAGCCCACATCCTAGTCCTCATTCTTGTTGATTTGGTTAGTATTTGCCACCATCCTCTCCATGTAGCTGTGGCACCACACTTATTTCCCTCATATTCACTTTGTTTCATTCTATCTTGTGCATTAATGGTGACATCAATTTACTATTTTTATTGATTTTTCCCACTGTATATCTTCCAGTAGTGGATGTAGAATATGATATGAGTAAGCATTGGACTAGTGTTGTAGGGAAGATTGGCCAGAGTTCGATGGGAACCCTGTTAACTACTGTTAAGTGTCTGGCCACGGCACCTTCTTAAATAGAATTACAAGGTCTTCTGTGATCAGGTGTGGACATTTCTTTTTCCTTTTATTATAAGGATATAAATCTGTGCAGAAGAGGTAGTAAAGTGCAGAAGTGCAGAGACACCCAGTGAGGACAGACCTGCATGAGGGTCATGAACAGAAAAGGCAAAGCCCTCCCTCGATCCTCACCTCACCTGGGGCCTGTTTATCACTGATTCACTGAGATCACCTGTCTTCCCACAACCTCCTATGTGCAACTAACTACCTTCCAAAGTTTCCCTTAAAATGTACAAGGTGATGCTTATCTTAGCTTTTTGAAATATTAGGCCTTCTATTGTTGCACTGTCACTAACACTGGCACCTACCTATAGTGCATCATTCAATCTACAATTTTTTAATGAAAAAAAAAAGTTCATCTGTTACTGTGAAGGTACCTGTGCTGCCTATATAATTTTTCAGAAACAATGAACATATTCACCCAGCTATTGCAAGTGCAATGAACAGAGCTATCACTGTTGGCCCACTACTTCTACTGAATAGATATTCTTTGACAAGAACTATATGCCACTTCCTGGACTGCCATTATCTGTGAGTGGCTTATATGGGGATTTAAGCCATGTGGATTATTTGCTCTATTGTTGGTATTCTTATAAACACAGATGTTGCTCATCATTATCTTCTAAAAATGAT
This sequence comes from Erinaceus europaeus, assembly GCF_950295315.1. Lineage (NCBI taxonomy): Eukaryota > Metazoa > Chordata > Mammalia > Eulipotyphla > Erinaceidae > Erinaceus > Erinaceus europaeus. Next base: position 19,785,660 of record NC_080178.1, read on the forward strand.
TTAATAGTTGTGTAGGAGAAAAACAAATGTGGTTGATCCATTTTCCTTTTCATCTAGGAGAAAGTATAGAGAACCATAATTGAATTGCAAATTTGTAATGAATTGGAATGAGGACATGTTGTTAGACTTCTTAATTATAAGAGCCAGTATCCAGTGCCTAGGAGAACTGGATTCTGTCATTTATTTTATCCAAGATAAAGTAAGGAAATTATTCAAATAACCTAAAGATTCTCTGTGTTTCTATGATGTCAAACTTGAAAGCATATAGTGTTTTGAAATAGGAAGATTTCTTCATCACCTTTGTCCGAGACTCACATGTCTGTGTGTTAAAAAGCTCCTGCAACTTGTATCATTGTCCCTTTGTCCCTTCTGTGAAACTGGATTGCAGTCACGTTAGCTGCTCCACTAATTGGCTCAGTTTTGCCAATAAATACATTGGCAATGATAGAGCTCTTTAGTTTTATAAACATTCAAAAATATTCATTCAAATTGGCTAGCTCCCTAGCAACCATCATTGTAAAGATGAACACCTTTAGTGGTGAGAATGGCCATCCTAACTCCTTGAAAACAACAAAAGAGGTGTTTTTCTCCTGATTTCCTTCCCCAGTGAATATTAAGGATTTTTTTTTTCTTTAAAAGAAATAAATCAAGACCAGAATATTCATTTCTCAACTTCAGGTTCGTGGCAATGGTAGGTTGGAAGGTGTCTTTGGGGGCAGACTTGATGCTTGTTTTTCTTTCTGAGAAAAACTGCACTGGGCCAAAATAAAACAAAACAAACAAAAAAAAAAGTGCCCCTGAGATTTAATTATCTTTTTATATTATTTTTCACTACAAAGTCACTTATCCTTTTGCTGTTTTTCTGTGTTGGAAAAAAATCTTTGGCCAATGCATTTTTTTATTATAGTAAAGGAAGTATAACTTCAAAGATGAAGGACTTTGTCTTTTATTGTCTTTGACAAAAGGAGCAGAGTGCTTTCAATGATATCAAGGTGGCATGAAGATTTGTGGTCAAGATGGGTATAGAGAAAGGTCTGAAATAAGGAATTTGGGGCATTGTCCTTAAAATGTTTCATATGTTGATTCAATCTATACCTTGATTTTTTTTAAAAAGAAGATTTATTCCTTTGTTTTTTTTTATTTATATAATGTGAGAGAAAGTAAGAGAACCAGAGCCTTACTAGGGATGAAGCTTGGGTTTCTGACCAAATACAGAACTGTAAAACTGAGTCACATCGGGGGTTCCCGGAAGATAGCTGACTGAGAAGCTGCTAGTGGCTTGAGCTCTGACCACATCTTCTGGAAATGGTAGGATTTTCTGCTTTTAGTAGGCCAGTAAATAAGGGGTCCTAGTGGTGACACCAAGGAGGTGACTAAAACTTAATTTGGGTTAAAAATTAAGAGTAGAAAAAAGGGAAAAAATATTTCTTTCTTTTAAATTATTAAGCACACCTCCTCTCCCTCCACCCCCCATAACCAGTCCCTGGGGACCAGTTCCTAGCAGGCTCCCTTGCTGAGCCTCTTTCTTTCTTTACCAAGATTCCTGTCCCACCAGGGAGTATCATTCATTATAAGTGTATACCCTTCTGAAACCTCTGGCCTTTTTTCTTTCTAAGTAGCCAAACCCCCCCACATCACCCTACATAGCTAATTAAATAATTAAAAATAAATAAATAAAAACTCTTTCCTTTCACTGCTCTTTTATGACTGTTCTTTTTCTTATCTTTTTCTTTTTTCTCTCTCTCTTTCTTTTTTTTTTCTTTTTCTCATTCTTGTCATCCTTTCTTCCTTAATCCTACAGCTTCCAAAGCCACAGGCCCCATCACCCATACCACCAAACAGTGTGCTTTTTTGAATTCACTGATACACATTTGGGAATTATTTGGAGGAAGAATTCTGACTCAGAGTTGGACTCCCACTGCGAGTATCTCTGCTCAACTTCTTTTCCTCCTTTAGCTACCCCTAGAATATACAGTGGGTAGTAGATTTGCATAACTGTCTATTTCAGCTATCCTTGTCTAGTCCTGAGTTTTGTTTTTTTTTGTTTTGTTTTTTCTCTTTCTTAACAATCAGTTGCCTCTGATCACGAGGTTTGAGATAATCTGGGACAGGTTTTTTTTTTTTTTTACCCTGCTCTATTTTATTATTAATATTGTATAAAGGCATATATCTCCCCCCCCCTTTAGGTTGATCAGAATTAACTCATAGGGTATCTTTCATTGCTAGGGTAGTGGGCATCTTATCTATTGTAGGAGGAACTTGTCTCGTTATTCCTACCTCCTCTAGAGACTCTACCCTCCCTCCTCCTCCTAGCTAATAAAAAAAATTAAATTAAACTAAATTAAAAATAAAGTAATCAAAAAAAAACCTTTCCTTTAACTGCTCTTTAATTACTGCTCTTTTTCTTCTCTTTTCTCTTTTTTCTTTTTTCTTCTTCTTCTTTTTTTTTATCTTGTCATACACTTCTTCCATCCTTCTTCTTTGCCTTTATGAATTTGTGAATTATTTTGGGGAAGTAATCTGACTCAGAGTGGATTCTCTATGTGTGTATCTCTGCTCTACTTCCTTTTCCCCTCTTGTTACATCTAGAATATACAGTGGATAGTACATTCACGTAACTGTCTATTCTTGCTATCCCTTCTTTCTTTTTTCTTTCTTCCGCACTGGGATTTGGTTACTATTTTTTCACGTACTGGAGAAATTGTTTCGCTAACTGGTAGTGATTAAACTGCTTCAATACTTGCTTCAGTTGCTACTGTAATTCCTGAGGTTGGTGAGTGCAATTGTCATAAAGGTATTTAGTATAGTGTTACTTGTACTCAAGACACAACAACTGAGGAACAACAGAGCATAAAAAAAAGAAACACATAAATCAAAAAAATGGGTAGATCAAAAAAAATTTAAAACTGCTACTCCAATGAATGAAGACAAGAGCCCAGAAGAAACTACAAATCAGCTAGAAGTAACCATAGATAAGAAAAGTATGCAAGCAATAATAAACTTATTAATCACAGAAGTGAAAACAACATTGAAGGAAAGGATTGGAAGTATTAGGGAAACAACAGTTGAGACCCCCAAGGAAAATACTGATTATCTTGAGGCAATTAGAGAACTGAAATCTGAAATAGCTATAATGAAGAAAGAAGCTGAGGCAAGGGAAAGCAGACTAACAGAAGCAGAAAATAGAATTAGTCAGACAGAGGGTGAGTTATAGAAAACTAAGAAAGAGGCGAAAGAGCTTAAAAAGAGATTGAGAGACACTGAAAACAACAACAGAGACATATGGGATGATCTCAAAAGAAGTAACATTTGCATAATTGGCCTGCCAGAGGAAGAAAGACAGGAAGGGGAAGCAAACATTCTAGAGGAAATAATAGAAGAAAACTTCCCAGACCTGAATAACAGAAAGGACATCAAGATTCAAGAAGCCCAAAGAGTACCAAACAGAATCAACCCAGACCTGAAGACACCAAGACACATCATAGTCACAATGAGAAGAAGTAAGGATAAATAAAGGATCCTAAAGGCTGCAAGAGAGAAACAAAAAGTCACATACGAGGGAAAACCAATAAGATTATCTGCAGACCTCTCCACTCAAACTCTAAAAGCCAGAAGAGAATGGCAAGTATCTATTGAGCCCTGAATGAAAAAGGGTTTCCACCAAGGATAATATATTCTGCTAAACTTTCATTCAAACTAGATGGAGGGATCAAAACCTTCTTAGACAAACAACAGTTAAAGGAGGCAACCATCACCAAACCAGCCCTGAAAGAGGTTCTAAAAGACCTCTTATAAAGAACATCACTATAATACTTGCAATATATCAGAAAAAACAACAAAAAAATTTTTTTTTGAACAATAGCACTACAATAAATTAAATCCATAATATCAGTAAATGTCAATGGCTTAAACTCACCCATCAAAAGGCACAGAGTTGGGGGATGGATCAGAAAACATAATCCAACCATATGCTGCTTGCAAGAATCCCATCTATCACAATAAGATAAACACAGACTTAAAGTGAAAGGATGGAAAACTATCATACAGGCTAACGGACCACAAAAAAGGGCAGGAACAGCCATTCTCATCTCAGACACGATAGATTTTAAATTAAATAAAGTAATAAAATATAGGCAAGGACATTACATAATGATTAGAGGATCAATCAGCCAAGAAGACTTAACAGTCATTAATATCTATGCACCCAATGAGGGACCATCTAAATACGTCAAGCACTTACTGAAAGAATTTCAAATATACATCAGTAGTAATACAACAATAGTGGGAGACTTCAATACACCACTCTCACACTTAGACAGATCAACAAGGCAGAGAACTGACAAAGATACAAGAGAATCGAATGAAGAGATTGACAGACTAGACCTCTTGGACATTTTCAGATTCCTTCACCCCCCAAAACTGGAATACACCTTCTTTTCAAATCCACATAACATATACTCAAGGATAGACCACATGTTAGGCCACAAAGACAGCATAAATAAATTTAAGAGCATTGAAATCATCCCAAGTATCTTCTCAGACCACAGTGGAGTAAAACGGACATTTATCAACAAACAGAAAATTATTAAAAGTCACAGAATTTGGAAACTAAACAAAATACTGCTTAAGAACAACTTGGTCAGAGACTCACTCAAGCAAGAAATTCAAATTTTCCTGGAAACAAATGAAAATGAAGACACCACTTATCAAAATATTTGGGACAGAGCTAAAGCAGTACTGAGAGGGAAACTTACAGCCATACAATCACATATTAAACACCAATAAGAAGCTCAAATGAACGACCTTACTGCACACCTCAAGGACTTAGAGGAAAAGGAACAAAGGAACCCTAAAGCAACCAGAAGGACAGAAATCACTAAAGTTAGAGCAGAAATAAACAACATCGAAAATGAAAGAACCATACAAAGATCAATGAAGCCAAATGTTGGTTCTTGAAAGATTAAACAAAATAGACAAACCCCAGCCAGACTCACCAAACAAAAAAAAAAGAAGACTCAAATTAATAGAATTGTAAACAATGGAGGAGATATCACAACTGACACCACAGAAATCCAGAGAATCCTGTGACACTTTTATAAAGAAGTATAGGCCACCAAGCTAGAGAATCTGGAAGAAATGGAACAATCCCTAGAAGCATATGCCCTACCAAAACTGAACCAAGAAGAACTACAAAATCTAAATGCACCAATCACAGACAAAGAAATTGAAACCGTTATTAAGAATCTCCCCAGCAACAAAAGTCCTGGACCAGATGGCTTCACAAATGAATTCTACAAAATTTTCAGGAAACAGTTAGTACCCATCCTTCTTAAGTTTTTTCTTAAGATTGAAGAAACAGGAATACTCCCTTCCACCTTTTATGAAGCCAACATCACCATGATACCAAAAGCTGATAGGGACAGAACAAAAAAGGAAAACTACAGACCAATATCTCTGATGAACATAGATGCCAAAATATTAAACAAGATCTTGGCCAACCAGATACAGCAACATATCAAAAAGTTTGTTCATCACGACCAAGTGGGATTCATCCCAGGAATGCAAGGCTGGTTCAACATCTGTAAGTCAATCAATGTCATTCAGCACATCAATAAAAGCAAAGCCAAAAACCACATGTTTATCTCAATAGATGCAGAGAAAGCCTTTGACAAAAACAAAAACCCTTCATGCTCAAAACTCTACAAAAAATGGGAATAGATGGGAAATTTCTCAAGATAGTGGAGTCTATATATAGCAAACCTACAGCCAACATCATACTCAATGGACAGAAGCTGAAAACATTCCCCCTCAGATCAGGGACTAGACAGGGCTGTCCACTGTCACTGTTACTCTTTAACATAGTATTGGAAGTTCTTGCCATAGCAATCAGGCAAGAGAAAGGAATCAAAGGAATACAGATTGGAAGGGAAGAAGTCAAGCTCTCACTATTTGCAGATGATATGATAGTATACACAGAAAAACCTGAAGAATCCAGCAGAAAACTACTGGAAGTTATTAGGCAATATAGCAAGGTATAAGGCTACAAAATCAATGTACAAAAATTAGTGGCATTTCTTTATGCAAACACCTAAATCTGAAGAAGAAGACATCCAGAAATCACTCCCATTTACTGTTTCAGCAAAATCAATCAAATACCTAGGAATAAAGTTGACCAAAGAAGTGAAAGACTTGTATACTGAAAACTATGAGTCACTACTCAAGGAAATAGAAACTGATATCAAGAAATGGAAAGATATCCCATGCTCATGGATTGGAAGAATAAATATCATCAAAATGAATATTCTCCCCAGAGCCATATACAAATTTAATGCAATACCCATCAAAGTTCCACCAAGCTTCTTTAAGAGAATAGAACAAACACTACAGTCATTTATCTGGAACATGAAAACACTTAGAATTGCCAAGATTATCTTAAGGAAAAGAAACAGAAATGGAGGCATCACACGTCCAGATCATAAACTATATTATAAAGACATCATCATCAAAACAGCATGTTACTGGAACAAAAATAGGCACACAGACCAGTGGAACAGAATTGAAAGCCCAGAAATCAATCCCCACACCTATGGACATCTAATCTTTGATAAGGGGGCCCAAAGGATTAAGTGGAAAAAGGAGGCTCTCTTCAATAAATGGTGCTGGGAAAACTGGGTTGTAATATGCAGAGGTTTCAGTGTTTTCTCACTGGAAACAAAAATCAACTTCAAATGGATCAAAGACCTTAATGTCAGACCAGAAACAATCAAATACTTAGAGGAAAATATTAGTAAAACAGTTTCCCACCTAGACCTCAAGGATATCTTTGATGAATCAAACCCAATTGCAAGGAAGACTAAAGCAGAATCATACCAATGGGACTACATCAAATTGAAAAGCTTCTGCACATCCAAAGAAATTATTAAACAAACAAAGAGACCCCTCACAGAATGGGAGAAGATCTTCACGTGCCATATATCAGACAAGAAACTAATCACCAAAATATATAAAGAACTCAGCAAACTTAGCACCAAAAAAGCAAATGACCCCATCCAAAAATGGGCAGAGGATATGAACAAAATATTCATCTCAGAGGAGATCCAAAGGCCAATAAACAGATGAAAAACTGCTCTAGGTCACTGATTGTCAGAGAAATGCAAATTAAGACAACACTAAGATACCACCTCACTCTTGTAAGAATGGCATACATCAAAAAGGACAGCAGCAACAAATGCTACAGAGGTTGTGGGGACAGAGGAACCCTTTTACATTGCTGGTGGGAATGTAAATTGGTACAGCCTCTGTGGAGAGCAGTCTGGAAAACTCTCAGAAGGCTAGACATGGACCTTCCATATGATCCAGTAATTCCTCTCCTGGGGTTATACTCCAAGGACTCCATAACACCCAACCAAAAAGAGGTGTGTACTCCTTTGTTCATAGCAGCACAATTCATAATAGCTAAAACCTGGAAGCAACCCAGGTACCCAACAACAGATGAGTGGCTGAGAAAGTTGTGGTATATATACACAATGGAATACTATGCAGCTATCAAGAACAATGAACCCACCTTCTCTGACCCATCTTGGACAGAGCTAGAAGGAATTATGTTCAGTGAGCTAAGTCAGAAAGATAAAGATGAGTATGGGATGATCCCACTCATCAACAGAAGTTGAGTAAGAAGATCTGAAAGGGAAACTAAAAGCAGGACCTGACCAAATTGTAAGTAGGGCACCAAAGTAAAAGCCCTGTGGTGAGGGCTAGACATCCAGCTTCCTGGGCCAGTGGGGGGTGGGAGTGGGTGGGAGGGATGGGTTACAGTGTTTTCGTGGTGGGAATGGTGTTTATGTGTACTCCTAGTAAAATGTAGTCATGTAAATCACTAGTTAATTAATACGAGAGGGGGGAAATTAATTGTGTCTTGAAGTTTTTCAAAACACAAACTGAATCTTTTTAATAGATAGGCTGTGTAATTGATATGCAGACTCTCTCATAAGCCTAGACCAGGAGTTGGGCTGTAGAGCAGCGGGTTAAGCGCAGGTGGCGCAAAGCACAAGAACCAACATAAGGATCCCGGTTCGAACTCCGGCTCCCCACCTGCAGGGGAGTCGCTTCACAGGCGGTGAAGCAGGTCTGCAGGTGTCTGTCTTTCTGTCCCCCTCTCTGTCTTCCCCTCCTCTCTCCATTTCTCTCTGTCCTATCCAACAACCACAACAACAATAATAATAACTACAACAATAAAAAACAACAAGGGCAACAAAAAGGGAATAAATATATAAAATAAATATTTAAAAAAAAAGCCTAGACCAAGTAGATCAGAAGCAACTAATAGCACAGATATATACAAGATATATATCTTGGGTACTGTACAGCAAGCCCTAACTAAAGGACTTTTCAAAGTTAACCCAATTACCAAATAATGTGATGATAACATTAACTATCGATTGTCTTTTTGAACCCTAAGACAGCAGGAACCTCACATCTCCACTATGGAGCCTCTACTTCCCCCAGTCCTGGAACCCTTGGATAGGGCCCACTTCCTCATGTGCCTCTCCCAATCCATATCAAATAATATTGCATCTGCGGATCACAACCTAACCAACACAAGGATTGCCACCTCAACATGCTTTACTTCAGACTGTGTCCAGAGACTTCACATGTGGAATGACAACCCTTCAGCTTCATTACTCAGGTGAGACCTTTCCTTTCATAGTATAATTTAATTCCATCTCAGGTGGTTCACTTTCTAGCAAAGTCCCAAAACCTAGATATACACCAGTGTTTGTGAGAGAGAGCATATGTTCACACGTATCCATAAACTACTGCAAAATAAATACCTGAAAGCAGAAGTACACTAGAGTTTGCAGTGAGTATCCCCCTAACACTTCCTCTCCACTATTCCAAGCTTTGGGTCCATGATTGCTCAACAGTTTGTTTGGCTTCGTATGTTAACTCTCTTTTCAGTCACCAGGTTCCAGATGTCATCAGGATGACGGCCCAGGCTTCCCTGGACTGAAGACCCCACCAATGTGTCCTGGAGCTCCACTTCCCCAGAAACCCATCCTACTAGGGAAAGAGAGAGGCAGACTGGAAGTATGGACTGACCAGCGGGGAAGCAGTTACAGAAGCCAGACTTTCTACTTTCTGCAACCCACAATGACCCTGGGTCCATGCTCCCAGAGGGATAGAGAATGGGAAAGCTATCAGGGGAGGGGGTGGGATATGGAGATTGGGTGGTGGGAATTATGTGGAGTTGTACCCCTCCTACTCTATGGTTTTGTTAATTAATCCTTTCTTAAATAAAAAAGAAAAAAAAAACTGAGCCACATCCTGGATATTTTTCTCTGAAATAATAAGCTTCTTTCATGGAACTTAGAGATTGAGAAGAAATTGCATCATTAGCTCTCTTCTTTACTCCTCTGTCTGTTCTATTTTTTTTTTTTTGTCAAATTTTTCAGTCTCTCTGGTATACTATAATTATAGTTAATCCTGGTTACGATTATGAATTTCCCACTTATACAGGTAGACATTCTCATATTCCCCTACTTTATTTTATTTTAAGACAAAGAGAAAGTCAGGAAAAGAAACACTGCTCTGCCATTTTATGTAACACCCTCAGCCAATCCCTGGGCCTAACCACGTGTAAGGCATGATCCACCTCCATTAACTCACCTCCATTTCAAATTTCCAGTGAAAACTTGGTTCCTTGTTTCTAGAATCTTTATTTATTTATAGTTTTATCTGGAAACTCAAGCTGGAAAACCTTTGCTGCTGTCTTTTACAATTAAGTTGATAAAGAGAGGAGGAACTATGAAGGAAATGAATCAGCTCCATTGTCTGAAAAGCAGTGGCTGAGGAAGAGGGGGGTAAGAAAGAAAATAATAATAACTGTATTTATTACAAAGGAATCATGATTGTCAAGTGTAAATTGGAAAAATAGGAATTCTGATTTTTTAATATAATCAGAGCACTGCTCAACTCTGGTTCACTGTAGTGTCAGGGATTGAGCCTGAGATTCCAGAGCCTCAGACATGAAAATCTTTTGCATAACTACTATGCTATGTCCCTGGTCCCTGTGGAGGGGGAAACACAGGAAGCAATATATTAGGCAAACAGAAAAAAATTCAGATTTTATCAGTATGTTGAACAATATATTTTTAAATCTTTCATTAATCTATCTGCAGAAATACCTGGTTCCTTATTCAGTTGTTACTTAATCCATTCTGCATTCTCCTATGTATTCACTTATTCATCCATCTCTACTCATGCTGAAACTCCTTTGGTTTATTGAAGAGACACAGAACTAGAAGCAGATGGGAGCATTTAGGCAAGAAATGCATCCAGAATAAATCTCAAGGATAGAGGGTGTGTTGAGATGGGCGTGCTAACTGCTAAATCACACACTCACACACGCTGTTACAATGACTTAACACAAAATCTCTTTATTGGAGAGAGGGGAAGGGTCCTGTATCAGGTTCATATTTAGATATTCTTTTAGCTAATGACACTTCCATCTCCTTGATTGCCACAATACTCTTTGGTTCCTCTTCATCTGGCCAGATGATAAGATGAAAAAAAGGGAATGGGAAGATCACAGGGGAAAAAATAAAGACCAGATTTAGAAAATATCATGCTTCTCTTCCTTCCACATTCCGTAGCTCAGAGCTCTAAACTTAGCTGTACCTAGACAGTGAGATACAGAGTCACTGAGGCAAAAAAAAAAAAAAAAAAAAAAAGTGGAACGCTAGTACTCCTCTCATTGTCTCATAAGAGAGCTTCCTGGTCTGGACCTTTGAGATAGACACATACTTGAGATAGATATTTCCTCCTGCTACATCACTTTGCCTGCAAATGAGATTACAAAGCTAAGGTCCAAAGGTGATTGAAATGCTAGGCTTCTCTGGGGAGGAAGAAGTCCTTTATTTACTTTTATGGACAAATTGATGCTCTTTGCTAAGTTTATCTTCTCACAAGTTGATGTACATATCTTTAAGTCTCAAGGATAGCAAAGGTTCAAACATATGAGAAATTTGGGTATGCCTGCCAGTCCTCAGAGTATTAGTTAGGATCAAGTTCAAATGAACAAGAAATGTGTGTGTGTGTGGGGGGGGTGACAGGTGGATTGGGTGTCGAAGTTCCTTTCCATGCTGCCACTTTATAGCATGGGATTCTGAGGCCAAGAATACTGAATTCAAACTTGGTTTATGTTTATTATGAATTCAATGTAGGAAGCTAGAACATATTTCACTTAGCAGAGCATCATCTTGGCTTATAGCATTTAAACATGTATAAATCTTTTTAAAATAGTTAATCTTATTTATGTTGGATAGAAACAAAGAAATTGAGAGAAAGAGGGGATATAAAGAAGGAAAGAGAGAGAGAGATACCTGAAGCACTGCTTTGCCACTTGTATATTTTCCTCTCCACGGTTGGGCCCGGGGACTTAAGTCTAGGCCCTTGAGCTCTGTGCCATGTGCATGCTATTGGGTGTGTCATAGCCCAGTCCCTCGACATGTACAATTCATAAACATTCACACCTGTTCGATGTGGTCTTCCACCTGTATCTTAGCCGCTCTGGGTTTCAAAAACACTAGGGGTGTTTCTTGAGCTCTAGCAATGTCTGACTCAATGCACAGCCAGTGTAATTTCATGCATCACCTCATATGCTTCTAAAAGGGAGGAGAATCTTAAAATAGGTAGCTTTATTAGAGAAAAATCAAAATTTAATTGCTGTGTTTCATCAAGCCTTATTCGATGGACCGTTTCTGCTTCTATTACCCTAATCACTAATAAACTCTAAAAAAGCAACAAATAAACACACTGATTTCATCTAATAGCAGCTACTTATTGTTTTAAATCTTAGTATGTACTAGGCACTATGCTAAATTCTGTGCATTCTCCCATCTAATTCTAACAATTGTGCATGTTAAGACTTATCTTATTTGGGCAAGTAACATAGCTTACTAGGATAGTGTACTGCTTTACCATGTGCGTAAACCAGGCTCAACCCCGCCCCCATTACATTGAAGAACTCTTCAGTGCTGTATCCTTCTCCTTCTCCTTCTCCTTCTCCTTCTCCTTCTCCTTCTCCTTCTCCTTCTCCTTCTCCTTCTTCTTTTCCTCTCCCTCCTCCTCCACCTCAATCTCTTCCTCCTTCTACTTAAAATGTAGAGTTCTGACCCCACCTAACTTATGATTCAGAATCTCTCAAATAGGAATAGGATGTGGTCTGGGAAGTTGTCTTGCCTTAGTTACAAAAGTACTCATAAGAAAACACTGTAATTAGAATATTTGCAGAGTCATTGGACAGAGAAGTCAAGAAGGTGAGGGTAAATAAAGAAGTGAGGATTTCCTTAGAGAGATTTGAATCATGTGTGAATCACAGGAAGTTAATGAATGAAACAATTCAGAGATTTCTCATCAGGACAATCTGAGCTATATCCTGATTTCCAGTTGGAGCAGGACTTAATTGGGCTTACAATTGTACTACAATCAACTGGCACCTGCATCCTAAGAAGATATCAGGATAACTCAAGATCACCAAGCCATCTTGCTAAAGCACAAATTAGGGGTCCATTGCCTGCTGGCAGTGGGGGTGGTATCCAGGCTGAGTGGACTATGATTTTCCTCTGTAGACCAAGGGAAGAAATAGAACTCCCCAGCAAAGTACTCTGAGAGCCATCATACTGCTTCTCCCTTCACTAGCTTGAAGTTCTGGCTGCCTCTGAGGTAAGACACCTGACTGATTTTTCTATCACTCTTTAATAGTTAATCCCTACCTTGTCAGTTAAAATGTTTCAGCAACTCCCTTGGGCCAGATAAATCCCAGTAAGTTTAAATTATATGCCTCAGTAGCATCAGTCATTGAAAAAGCTCCCAGATAGAGAGCCAGTTACACCATCTCCCTCATTAGTTAACAGAGGGTCTTGGACGAAACCCCTTAATGGCCCTTCTCCATGGCTCTGGGGCAGAAGGAGATACATTTGCATTAGACCTAAGTCAGATTTTTTTATAGACCTCAGAAATGATGAATTTTACATTAATATGAAACCTCACCATTTTTCATCACAGCTGTAAAATTCTGCTTTTAGCAAAATGCTGTTAGCAATTAGAGGAATCCGATCATGTTTCTCTTCCTCTGTGAAAACACATTCAAGGGTTCTCACAACCTACTGCATTGTGTCCTAAATCTTCCTGCTAGAATAGAATCTACTCTAATTTAGTCAAAACCCTCTTTTCCAGCATCACTTCCACTTCACACCCCAAGTACATTTTCAGTTCCAGCAAAACAGCCCATGCACTGCTTTCTAGAACATGCTTTCCTGTTACTTATCTTTGCCTGGCCTTGTTCACATTCTGTTATTTATGCCTCTGTGATTCCAGTTCTGTTTATTGCTCAAAACTTTTTGAATATCACCTTCTCCTTTATGCTTATATATGAATATGAGTTGAATATCTCTAACCTACAGATTCTTATAATACACTTTAATTATATTATCTAACTGTATGTGCACAGACTGTTATTCAGCAAAGCCTTCTGTTTTGGTCCTGGACATATTCATCATTGTAGAAGTCATCTATCTATCTATCTATCTATCTATCTATCTATCTATCTATCTATCTACCTACCTACCTATCTATCTATCTATCTATCTATCTATCTATCTATCGATTAATGATTCATACCTAGAAGCTCCTTAGACACATTTCATTTCATTTATTTCTTCTCTTTCTATGAACTTCAAAACACTTTTACTTTTCCATGTTTCTTTCTTTTGTATTCTGAGTATCACATCTACTTTAGATCCAGTAAGAAAGGTAATCACTGATCATGTGTCAAACACTACTACAAACCACAGGGGAATGAAGTATGCTTTTAGCTGGGGAGATTAAAGAATATTTTAAAACACTTTTCAAGGAAAAAAATCTTTCTATGTTAATCATGATAATTGCTAATAATTCCCATTCATATAGGGCATCTTTGAGTATTAAATAGTAATCAAAGGGAGTCTGTATTGTGTCACACTAAGAAACTTAGCTAGATGACTAATCATGGACCTAAAGCCAAGAATATTGCAGAAGATTTGTAGTCTCCATTTTGAAAATAGCTAGTAGGCCTATTTTAGGTATATTCCAAGGGGCCCATGACTTTACTAGTTTTTGCCTGAGCCTGACATCTGATATGCAGGTAGACCCAAGTTATTATCTGGGGTGTTGATGTCATCACTGGAAAAAGGGCTAGAAAGTTAGATCAGGGAAGAGAGCAGCTCCCAAATATGGGAAAGGTGTCAACAATTTGTTTGGCTTTATATGTTAAATGTTTTTTCAGCCACCAGGTTCCAGATGCTACCATGATGCCAATCAGACCTCCCTAGGCAGACGACTCCACCAATGTGTCCTGGAACCCCACTTCCCCAGACCTCTGTCCCACTAGGAAATAGAGAGACAGGCTGGGAGTATGGATTGACCTGTCAACACCCATATTCAGTGGGGAAGCAATTACAGAAGGCAAACCTTCCACCTTCTGCACCCCATAATGACCCTGGGTCCATACTCCCAGAGGGATAAAGAATAGGAAAGCTATCAGGGAAGGGATAGGATATGGAGCTCTGGTGGTGGGAATTGTGTAGAATTGTACCCCACTTCTCCTCTGGTCTTGTCAGTATTTCCATTTTATAAATAACTTTTTTTTAAAAAAAAGAAACTTAGCTAGTGAAAGCTAGAAATGACATTTTATTCTGTTTTGTTTTATAAAACTGGGCCTAGTACTGCTCCTAGGCTGACCTTCTGTTTCATATAGGGACAGACAAGAAAGGAAAGGCAGAGGAGAGAAAGAGAATGAGAAATATTACACCATCAGAGCCTCTCCAGTGCCATAGCACATTCTGCATTGTGCCAATACTTAAACTTGGGTCACACATAGGAAAAGGCAAACACTGTGCCTGGTAAACTATCTCTGTGACCCTTGGTGATGAAATTTGAAATGACAGTCTCCTTGGGTTCTTAGGTTAACCGAAAGTTTCATGAGTTTCTGTTGTAGAGACATGGCTCGAATGTCAGAGGAAGAGGGACAACAGCATTACTGAGCTCAGTTTTTATTTACTATCACAAAAATTAGAGTCATTAACTTAATTGCTGATTTTTTTCCCTCCATGTTTATAATTCTGAGTATTTAGTGAACTTAGGTTTTCCTTATGTCCATTTTCTTAAATGCATAATGGTAAAATCTTACCTCTACCTTGAGACCTTCTGTAACTTGCCTGAAGAGGTCATTTACTAAAATTGTGCAGCAAAGAGTATAGATTTGCAAGCTGCAGATAGTCTCTCAAGAGCTTCCAAGGAATCAGTGCTGAAACAAGGTTGAAGGCTTCTTTATCTCTTATAAATCCAGTTAAGCAGTAGGCATCAAGATGAAGGAAATGTGACTAAAAAAGACATGAAAATGTGCTTTTAGTCTTTCCAACTCAAGAGGTTTAGACATTGGAAAACTTAGCAGTAATATTTATCTGAATATGATAATTCCTGTCAACATATATTTTACATAAATTTAAGAGCATAAATAAGTAAAAACACAGTACTTTAATAATATCCAAAAATTCGAACCATAGAAGAATGATAAATAAATTTCATTTTATTGTTTTTCAAAGAACACACAATTTCACAAATTGTATGTGAAGTATTTCTAATTTCATATTAAATGGATTTAACAACTAAAATGTATGTTTCATGTAATATCAGTACTGTCTGATAGTAATTGTTTCTGAAATGTTAGACGGCTGTTTATTCTTAGAAGCAAAATTTTCCCTTCTCTAATGTTTGAAGCAATAATTAGGAGGACTAGGCAGTGGCACACTTAGTTAAGCACACACATTATAGTACGTAAGTACTTAGGTTCAGTCTCCTGGTCCTCACCTTCAAGGGGAAAACTTCATGAGTGGTGAAGCAAAGCTGCAGGTGTTTTTTTTCACCCCCCTTTTAGCCTCCAGGGTTGTCTCTGAGGTTCATTGCCTAACATACAGATCCGCTGCTCTTGGTGGTCATTTTTTTTCTTACAATTTTTGGGGAGGACAGAGAGAAATAGAGAGGGGAGGGGAAGACAGACACACAAAGAGTAAGGTAGACATCTGCAGACCTGCTTCACTGCTTGTGAAGCAACTGACCCCCTTGCAGGTTGGGAGCTAGGGGACAACTTATCTTGGCTCTGTCAAGCTACTAGATGATTTTAGGATGGCAAGAACACAGATGACCTCAATTTTAGAAAGCTTACGTGGTAACAATATGGACAGAGGAGAGTGAAAACTGATGGTGATATAGGCTGAGTAGGATGTCTTTCTGAATCAAATAGGGCTTGAAAGGTCACTGATGAGCTGGGGAGAGAGCATAATGGTTATGCAAAAAGACTCTCACAGCTGAGTCTCTGAGACCCCAGGTCCAATCCCCAGCACCACCATAAATCAGAGTTGTGCAGTGCTCTGGTAGCTCTTATCTCTGTGTATCTTTCTGTAGTTCTCACTAGAATACACAGATAGAATATCTTTATTGTTAAATATTTTCTTTACTTACTTATTTTAGATAACAACTGGGAGAAATTGAGAGGGAAAGGGGAAAATAGAGAGGGAGGGGAGAGAGAGAACCACTTGCTGCACTGTTTTACTGCTTGTGAACATTTCCCCCTGTAAGTGAAGACCAGGGATTTGAGTGCAGGTCCTTGTGCACTATAATGTGTGGCCTCTACCACACATGTTGACATAATGCTCAGCCCCTAAAGTATATTTTAAGAAGGTAGATCAGCAGGGAGAATGCACACCTTGCTTTGTATGTGATCCTGAATCAAGCCCCAGAACTTGGAAGTGCTATGTCACCAAGGAATACTCCAGCACTGTGATAACTTTTTCTTTCTGTCTCTTTGTCTGGCTTTTTATCTAGATAAGCAAGTAAACTTAGGAGCAGTGAGTGTGAGACCCTGACTATGAACAAAAAGTAGAAAGAAAGAGGAAAACACTTATTTGAAATATATTGTGGCGTATGAGGAGAGTACTTAAATGAAAAGTTAAAGGGAAAAAAATTGCTAAAGGGGATATTTCCCTCTTTGATTTTATTTTTGGGGATAGTGTAAGTGACTCTAAATGAGGAATTTAATAGAAGAAAGGATCGTGGATTCCTTGGAATAAGAAAGCATGAGCTCAATTTAGGATTTAATTTGAAGATGTGCAGGGGACATTTAGGCAGAGATGTTCAGGTAGCAGTTGAATAATTCGATCTTTTACTGAAGAGGAAACAGATGGTGACCAAATTTATGAGTACATTCATACATAGATAGTAGTAGAATTATCTTTTAAATGAAGAGGCCAATTTTAGATTTCTTGGAAGTACTTAAAATCTCATGTGTGGATGGAATAAATAGTTGCTTCCATAGTATAATTTCTTAGTGCTAGAAAATTCCTTCTGGAGCTAATTACTCATTGCATACACAGACCTACATTTTCACTTCTAATGGTGGCAATCTTTGAATACACACATTTAATAGAATTAGCAATATTGGTCTCACTATTGGGATGTCTGCAGAGATCAAAACAGTCCTAACTATAGTCAGAAGACTGTAGCAAAGGACCAAGTATAGGGAATGATTATGAACTAAGGTAATCAAAAGACAAGAATAATAGGATGTATGTGCTGAATTTAAACACTGAAAGAAAAGGAATAAACCTTGAACATAATCAAGTATCTTGTTCTTATCAATCCAATACACATTTTGAAGATATTTTTCTATGATGTATAATTCTGACTACTGTTGGTATAATGAAGACTGAAATAATTAGAAGAGAAATGGATCAATATGAAGATTGTGACCATTATTAGTTGATGTTCATTGAATTTATATTAAAGGGTTTGATATCTCAGATCCTCTCCTTATAAGTAAAGATGTGTTAAGGGACTATGATAGCATATTCTTTTTTTTTAAATTTTTTTATATTTATTTATTTATTTTCCTTTTTGTTGCCCTTATTGTTTTATTGTTGTAGTTATTGATATTATCGCTGTTGGATAGGACAGAGAGAAATAGAGAGAAGAAGGGAAGACAGAAAAGGGAGAGAAAGATAGACACCTGCAGACCTGCTTCACCGCCTATGAAGTGACTCCCCTGCAGGTGGGGAGCCGGGGGCTCAAACCAGGATCCTCACCCAGGTCTTTATGCTTCTCACCATGTGTGTTTAACCCGCTGCGCTACTGCCTGACTCCCCATGTAGCATATTCTGACAGCTTTTACAAGTTCAATTAGGTCCCAAACTCAATTAATATTAACATATTTGGACAATAATTTCAGAACCTTTGTGTAGTTGTCTACTGAGTTTGTATAATGGTCAATTTATATGTAAATACCATAAATCATACATATAGTCTGTTCAGACTTATTTCAAAATATTTTTACTTTTACTGGCTGTATATCATGCTGTGCTATGGGATTATTGTAATTTACAACAGCAATGGCCATTTACATGAAATCTATAGTTGTTTCAATATGTTAACAGTGTTTTGATAATTTAAGGAATAATTTTAAAATTATGAGCCTTATAATAATATATGAGAAGCAATGATTTAAATGTATAGTCTTAAGTGAAGTGGAGCACTTAGGCTCACATTCATGAGAAAGCCCTATGGCAACAGGAAATGACAAGTGTTGATGATGATGTGAAAAAAAATAAAAAGGAACTCTATTACACTGTTGGTGGGAATACAAACTGGGCCAGCCCCTTTGGAGTCAGTATGCCAAATCCTTACATAAAAATGAAAATACTTTATGATTTAGCAATTCCATTTTGGGGACCCATATCATATAGAAATGAAAGCACTAATTCAAAGGGAAATCTGCATAGTTATGTTCACAGCTGACATATTAAAAGTTTCTTAGGAATGAAAGAATCATAATGTCCATCAACAGATGAATGGATTAAAAAAAAATTACGGGCCATATATTAAATGGGACAGTACCTTGCAATTAGAAAAGAGAATATTATGTCTTTAAGGATAAAATGGATGAAGTTGGTGGTGAATATTTTTAGTGAAATAAGTATGAAAATGAAACAAAACTACTGGAGGTTTTTTACTTATGTGGTATATAGGGAATTGATACACACGAACTTGCAAAAATGAAAAACGAACCAAAAAAAAAAAAAAAAACAAGTGACCAGTCCTTAAGACTTTGTGAGAACTATGGTATCTAGGGGTGGAAGAGTGTCAAAAAAAATTGGGGTCAAGATAGATAGCATAATGGTTATGCAAAGAGACTCTCATGCCTGAGGCTCCAAAATCCCAGGTTCAATCTCTGGCACCACCATAAACCAGAGTTGAGCAGTGCTCTGGTTAAAACAAAAAAAATGGTGGATATGGTGTGGAATTATAAACCTGTAATCTCATAATTTTTATTTTTTTATTATCTTTATTTTATTTATTAGATAGAGACAGCCAGAAATTGAGAGGGAAGGTAGTGATAGTGAGGGAGAGAGATAGACACCTGCAACACTGCTTCACCACTCATGACGCTTCTCCCCTGCAGGTGGGGACTGAAGGCTTAAACCTGGTCCTTGCACACTATATATAACATGTGCACTTAACCAGGTGAGCCACCACTCAGCCCCGTAATCTTATAATTTTATAAATAATTATTAAAGCACTAGTAAAATAGACGTATAATCATAAAGCTAAAATATTTTTGGTATTAAAGGATTATACTTATAAAATATCTGGTAGAAATAGCAGACTTGTCACTATCATCTCACAATCGTTTTGTGGGAGGCAGCATAGCCTGAAAATTTTAAATCTTACTTCTTCATTTATGTACACATGTATATACAGAATGCATATTGAATATTAGAGAGTTCTGCACTAGTGTCTTTATTTTCCAGTTCTTCTTCTAGCGTTTGCCCTTCTTCCATAGCCAGTTAACAGCGTCAGGTTGAGGCTGATGTAAAGTTTCGAGACCTCCTTTGAATCTTGAGAGGTGACAGTCGTTGACTATGTGGGTCTTAGGCTGTCTGGAGCCGCAGGGGCAGTTCGGGTCGTCTCTGGCTCCCCAGCGATGGAACATAGCCTCGCACTGGCCATGGTCTGTTTGATAGCGATTGAGGAGGGCCCAATCATAACGTGCTAGGTCAAAGCCGGGTTGACGCTTGCAGGGGTCTGTGATGAGGTGTTTGTTTTGTTTGTTGGTTTGGTTTGGTTTTTTGTTTGTTTATTTGTTTATTTTGTCTGTTTGTTTGTTTTCCAGTAATTGGATTTAAGTCAAATGCATAGATGCATGTTGGTACGAGTACTGAATTTTATCTAGAGAGAACTATAAATTGGGGATAAGCCATAATAAAGTTGTCTGAATAATACTTGAGCACGGGAGTCAGGCGGTAGTGCAGCCGGTTAAGTGCAGGTGGTGCAAAGCGCAAGGATTGGCATAAAGATCCTGGTTTGAGCCCTCAGCTCTCCACCAGCAGGGGAGTCGCGTCACAGGCAGTGAAGCAGGACTGCAGGTGTCTTTCTCTCCTCTCTTTCTCCCCCTCCTCTCTCCATTTCTCTCTGTCCTATCCAACAACAACGACATCAATAACTACAACAATAAAAAAAAAGACACAAGTCTTAAAAAATTACTTGAGCTCAAGAAGAACTTTAGGAAACATTGTAGATTTTTTAGGTGTTTTTTTTTTTTGTTAACTGATGGCTCAAAACTCATGTTGTTGTTGCTATTATTATTATTATTATTTTGCAATACTACACTATAAATGTATCTAAGTTTCTGGTACACCTCACTGAAATTCACTATGTGCTTATGTTCCACTAAATTCACCAGTCCTATCATTCAGTACAGTTTTCCAATTTGTCCGGACTCAGCCTCCTTCTTTCCTTCTTACTTTCATGGAACCACAACTCAGTTTTATAGTCCTAAAGTTACTCTTTGTCTGATTTAATCAATCCATTTGCTTATTTTCTCTATATATGATAGGAATGAAATCACATAGTGCTTGTTTTCCCTTGCCTGACTTATTTCACTAACCAGTGAGTCTCTAGGTATAACTATGTTGCCACATAGTTGATTGTGCTTTTAGCTAAATAATTTCATATATATATATATATATATATCTTCTTTGTCTGTCAGTCTAAGGAAACTTAGTTTTGTTTGTTTGTTTCAGTTTATGTCTATTGTAAATCATGCTACCATGTGTCCAAACAGGTCTCTTTGAAATAATATGTAGTGTTTGTGGAGTAAATTCCCTGAAGTGGGATATCTAGATGGATTTTCTATTTCCTTCTGAGGTATGTCCATACTGCTTCTCATAATGACTGTACTAGTTTACATTTCCACCAACAATGTTCCCTTCTCTTTACTACTGACAATCGTTTGTTCTTTCATTTCATATGTCTGTTCTCACAGGTATCAGGAACTCTCCCATATTTGTTCTGATTTGTATTTCTCTAGTATATGAGATATTGTACATCTTTTCATGTACCTGTTGACCATCTATATGTTTTCTTTGAAGAATTGTCTGTTCACATTATTTGTTTATTTTTCAGTCAAGTTGGTATTTTTACTGTTGAGTTTTATAAATTGTCTACTTTCCATATTAATCTTTGTTAAGTATTTGATCTTTCTTTCCCCACAATTTTAATCTTTCTTGAACCCAAGTTTTTGTTTGGTATGGAAAAAGTGTTATAGTTTCATTTCTTTGTATGTGGCTACTCAGTCTTCCCAATGTCACTTCCAAAAAAAAAACAAACTTTTTCAGATTGTAATTTTTCTCTTACTTGTTATACGTTAGCTGTCTATATATGTGTGTTTTTTTCCTGAATTCTCAACTTCTGTGCCACTGACCTGTTTATTTTTATTTTAATGCCATACTATTTTAGAGTTTTTTTTGTATTTTGTTTAGAATCAGTAAACATGACATTGCTATTTTTATCCTTTTTCCCCCCTCAGGAATGCTTTTTTCTTTTATTCAGGTTCTTTAATGTTTCAAATAAATTTCATAATTTTTTCTTATACTCTGGGAAGAATGTCATGAGATTTTATAGGTATTTAATTAAATTTGAATATTATTATAGGTGATGTAACTTTCTAGCAAAGCTAATTTTTTCTAATTCAAGAGCATAGAATCATTTTTCATCTCTATGTGCCTTCTTTTTTTTTAATGTATCTTTATTTATTTATTGGATAGAGACAGCCAGAAATTGAGAAGGAAGGGGAAGATAGAGATGGAAAGAGCTAGAGAGACACCTGCAACCCTGCTTCACCACTTGCAAAGCTTCCTCCTGCAGGTAGGGACCGGGGGCTTGAACCCAGGTCCTTGGTACTGTAACATGTTCACTCAACCAGTTGCGCCACCACCCGGCCCCCTCTATGTGCCTTTGATCTTCTTCAACAATTGAAGAAATAGCACTATACTCTAAATATAATCTATGAACATTAGAATTGGCCTTTTGTAAAAAGTGTACCCTTTTGTGGGCATCTATGTGACCTTGTCCTCAAAGTGGAACAAAAATGATAGGGACTGCCCACTCTCAGAAAAGAGACTGGGTCAACATACTCTGCCACTTGAGGAAGATGGGTCCTGAAATGAGTGAAGCCAAGAATGTTCCTAGCCATGAACATGGAATGTGAACTCTGACCTACAGAAGTGCAGAGGTTACATAGGCTCTTGTGTTGAATATGGGCCCCAGATCAGATCAGATGGGCTTATTTATAATTCATGATTTTTATATACTTTTCCACTTTTTGTGAGCTACTCCCTTCCTCAATCCAGATTTCTAGTTCTATTTCCAATTCTGACAACATCTTCACAAACAATACCTTTAGCCCACCTGCATATTAGCTGTCAGGCTTGGGCAAAATTAGTAAAGTCATGGGTTGCCTTGGAATATACTTAAAATAGACTTCCTAGCTTCTTCCAAAAGGGAGAAGCCAAACCTCATCTGCTATACTCTTCCACCAAGTTTCAGGTGCTACCATGATGCCAACCTGACTTCCCTGTGCAACCTCACCATTGTGGTGAGGTCTGGAACTCTACCTCTCCTAAGCTCTGCCCCAATAGGGAAAGAAAGAAATGGGCTGGGAGTATAGACCAGCCTGCCAACACCCTTGTTGAGTGGGGAAGCAATTACAGAAGCCAGACCTTCCACCTTCTGCACCCCATAATGATCCTGGGTCCATATTTCCAGGAGGGTAAAGAATAGGAAAGCTTCTAATGGAGGAGACTGGATATGGAACCCTGGTGGTGGGAACTCTATAGAACTGTAGCCCTCTTATCCTATAGTCATGTTGATCATTATTGAATCAATTGAAAAATAACTTAAGTAGTCTGGGAGATAGTGAAGTGGATAAAGCATTGGACTCTCAAGCATGAGGTCCCAAGTTCAGTCCCCAGTAGCACATGTACCAGAGTGACATCTTGTTCTTTCTTGTTCCTCCTATTTTTCTCATTAATAAATAAATGAAATCTTTAAAAAAAATTAAGTAGATTCTGATACTCAAATCAACATGATCAAACTCATTGTCTCTTACCTTTTTTCCTCTGGAAAACTTTCCATCTGTCGTATATAGAAGCTGACATATAGAAGCTATTTTGAAAATATTCATTAGAATGAATTAATAATAGTGATCTTGGAAGCCAAAGTTCTAGCAAATGTTCCAGGATTAATGTCTATTGACTATAGTATGAGTCACATATTTAACACTACCAACATTATTAGAAGTAAATGCAGTCTCTGAGATATAATACAGAAAAAGATAGAATCTGATCAGACATGAGTAGTAAAGTATATATTTTGTACTTGGTGATCTACTACATATTTTGAAAAATCTGAAGATGTTTTTATCTCCTCACTTTAAAATTAGTTATCATCTAGTAAAGAAATTTATAGTTCAAACATGGAGTACATTTGGTATTATATATTACCATTTTTATATTGGATTTTAAGGAACCACACTTACTACACATCATAAAATCTACAGATGAATCTAGTGACAAATTATTAATTTAAAAATAGGGTTGGTACTCAATAGCATAAAATTGCTCTTTTTACAAAATTTACTTGTTTTATACCCTAGATTAATTGCTGTAATTACATTTTTATAAATAAAGTTATTCATGGAAGTATTATATATGTACATAATATAGTGTATAGACATAATTATTATTTAAACAAATAGAAAATGTATGTATACTATAAATTCAGTTATTCCTAAAAACCTGCTGTCAATTTTTGTGTCCAGAAAAGATATATTTTTCAATGACAGGATGTAAAAATAGCACTGAAATGATAAATTTGGAGCCAAAGCTGTAATTATGCTTAGAAAGCCATGTTAGAGTTTATTCTTCACAGTGAAACCATATGTTCTGACTCTAAGAAAGACAAGATAGAGCTCTCACTATTGAGGCCAAACGTGTGTGTAGTCACTTGGGAAGCCAAGTGGAAATTGGTTGCTTATCCTACCAATTTTTTCATCAGTTCTGGTTTTGGCTTATGATGATTTAGAAATAATGTAAGCTAAGTGTGTTGATAATGGTATTTAGCCCGGTTTAACACCAGCTAGAAAAGAAATTGATAGAAATGCTGTTTTGTCTCTCACCAGAGCTTTTGTATTGAAAAAAAAAAAAAAACTTGACAATTTGTAATCACCTGAACCTGGAAGCAACTTGATGCCCAACATCATGTGAGTGGCTAAAAAAGCTGCGGTATATGGAAAATGAAGTAGCCTTCTTTGCATCTTCTTGGATGAAACTTGAGGACATCATGTTGAGTAAGATAATCCAAAAAGAGAAGGAGAAATACCAAATGATCTTACTTTTTAGTGGAACTTAATAAAGTAGGAACAGGGAGGGAGCACACAAAGTGAAACATGGACTGGACATGGTGTATTGCACCAAAGCAAAGGTTTCTGGGGAAGAAAGGGGAGCAAGGAGATGGAGAAAATTGGGGGCCTGGACATTGTATGCATATGTAATGAGGCCAATGTAAAGCATTAGCTCCTGTCAATACAAAATTTAAAAAGAACAGGAAAAAAAAAGAAAAGAAATTAAGCTTGTAAATTGACCCATATGAAAATTTCCTTCCTGGAGAGTTGGGTTGTAGCACAGTGGGAGAACCTGTTAGGATCCCAGTTACAGTCCCTGGCTCCCCACCTATAGGGGAGTCACCTCACAGGCAGTGAAACAGGTCTCGAGTGTTTCTCTTCCTCTCTAACTCCCCTTCTCTCTCAATTTCTCTCTGTCTCTATCCAATAACAACAACAAAAAAAGAAAGAAAGAAAGAAAGAAAGAAAGAAAGAAAGATTCCTTCCTTAGGTCAAAACTGTGAAATAGCTACATATGACTCAAATTAAAGTGGAGGAAATAAAAGTCATCAAACTACAGGAATAGAGAGGGCATAGATTAAAAGTAGAATTAGTTTTCCTTGTGTTATTTGTACACTCGTGTACTTTAACCTTTTCCTCATTGATATAGATAAGTAAACTTCGACTCAAGTACAGATGAAGGATCATAAATATTTAATTAGCATGGCCCAAATTAATGAGGTTGAGATTCTGCTGCATTGCCTTGTTAAACTCCCACACTGACTTCTTGAGGGAGAGAAGACTTACACAAGGACTTCTCTGCCTCCTCACATCTACTTAGTGACTCCAAATTCAAATAACACTGACTTTAGCATCTCATCATGGGAAATTGACATAATTAAGCACTCTTCAAAGAAAAATAGACTCTGATGTCTCTAATGCTATTAAATATTTACTGTGCACATCATGGTAGTAAATTCCCTGACAGAAAGTGATTCTACCAAAGCAGATCAAATGAGTACATCACATTGCCTTGTAGCAAATGTATCCAGCCTATAAATTATTAAATATATATATATCTATATGTATAAAATATAAATGGAGTAGCTGCATAATGTGAAGGCTGTATAGTCTATGAAAGTATATCTGGAATATGTTTTCTAATATGCTTAATTCTCAAATCACACATGAAGCTCTCTATGCTTATCTCTTGCTCTGTCTTTAAGCTGGAATTCCCTTGTACTGAACATTTACACACAGGTGAAATTGGAATTAGGAAGGAAAGAAATACTAAATTGGATTAAGGACTTCTGGAGGAGAGGCTGCAAAGCAACAGCAGCTGTGTCTCTCTCCTCTCCTCTCCTCTCCTCTCCCAGATCAACCAGTAATGTCAAAGGAGATCAACGGGGACTGCAACAAGACAGGACTAGAATGACTTTAGGAACCCACCAAATCACCAGTAAGTGCAAACACATGTGACTCATGGATAGAGAGGAGCCTAAGGAGAGATTGAGCGGCTGGTAACAGTCCTGCAGTTTACCAGTTGAGGCACCACCTCCAGTCTGTTTTAAGAACAAAAAGACTGCTGCAGGGAGGAGAGGACTCCCCTAAGATTCACCAAATGCAACTGTGAGTCTCCATTCCTACTGTTCTCAGAGACTAGAGCAGCAGGGGGGAGGTCCTGTGCTGACACCAGGACAGAAAACTCACCAGAAAACTCAGGAGAAGATTTACACCATAGTGGTCTAGCAGTGGGGCTGTATAGTGGGAGCCTTTCTACATTGTTCTCCTGATGAGAACATGGTGAATAATTGCCTCAGAACCTATAGACTATACACAAGACTTATTTAGAAACTCATGGGATCCAGAAGTGCTGCCCAGCTTGGCAGAGAAGCTGAATTGAGCCCAGAGCTTTGGATCCTTGGGTGTGAGTGTCTCTTTGTATAATTACTGCTCTATCACTCCCCCACCATGCTTTATCTCTTGGTCAGTAGTGAGTGATTAAGCTAAGAAGCCTAATTATAGTTTAAAAGCCCTCAGGTTCCCATAGCCTACAGGGAAGAAAAAGAACAAAAGATGCTTTAAAAGCCACTGTGTTCCAACTCAGGGATTGAAATAATATTGAAAAACACTGTTGATTTCCACAACTGTGAACTCTTTAATTACTTTAATTAGACATGTCAGTCCAGGCAAGAGTGATCAGTAATATGAAAAGTACTGAGAGAGGGACCCATAACATACTATATAGAATGGTTAAACCAACAAGAAGAAACATTGGAAAAATGAACCAGGATAAGAGTCCAGCTAAAAGTCCCCCAAAGGTTGAAGCACAGAATAATAAGGTCAACATCCAAGCACTAGTTAAGGAGTTAGTCACAGGACTGAGTAAAGAGTTTGAAGGAATTGTCATCAGAAATGCAGAAACAACAAATGAGTCTCTGGAAGAAATCACTAATTATCGCAAGGTCATTAGAGAGCTGAAAGATGAAATAGTGCTGAGTTAAGAACACAATTAGCTGAACAAGCTAAAACTGTATCAGAACAGGGTAACAAAATAGATGAATTCCAGAAAAAAGTAGAGGGGAGAGAGAGTAGACTAAATGAGGCTGAAGACAGAATTAACAAGATCGAGAATGAATTAGAGACAACTAAAAAAGAAGTTAAGAGATCTCAAAAAGACACTAAGAAATACTGAAAACAAGAACAGAGACATATGGGATGACTTCAAAAGAAATATGCATAATTGGCTTACCAGAGGAAGAAAGAGAGGGAGGAGAAGAAAGCGTTCTACAGGACATAATAACTGAAAACTTCTCGGTGCAGACAACATAAAAGACATAAAAGGTTAAGAAGCCCAGAGGGTCCCAAACAGAATTAGCCCAGACTTAAAGACACCAAGACACATCATATTTAGAATGAAATGGAATAAGGATAAAGAAAGGATCCAGAAGGCTGCAAGAGAAAAACAAAGAGTCACCTACAGAGGAAACCCCATAAGATTAGCAGCAGAATTATCCACACAAATACTACAGATTAGAAGAGAATGGCAAGATAAGTATCGAATATTCAGTGAGAAAGGCTTTCAACCAAGACTGCTATCATTCAGACTAGATGGAGACATCAAAACCTTCTCAGTCTGTTGGAGGATGGAGGACATGTTGGAGGATAGGACCCACTGTCCAGGAGAGTTGAGACCATTGTTTCCATGAGGTCCAAGCGAGTTGACCCACAACTCTGACTTCACATCAAGACAAGGGCAGGGGGCAGGTTCCCCTGACCTCCTGAACTAATGATGGATGGCTTCTCCAGAGTGGGGGATACCTTTATGCACATTCCCCTCCTTTCCCATTAAAATAAAGACCATGAATTACTGTACATTGTGTTTGGCCTAACTTGAAAGTCACCACATACGTTTTGGCTCAACTAGCCCCTTCCTCCTCCCCTCACCCTGAGTTGCTGTAATTTACCCCCAGGAACTATGCATTGTGAAGTTTGTGATCAAACCTTGTATGGTAATTCTTTACCTGTGATCAAATAGTTTGTAAGTCAAAATGCAACTATGCATTGTGTTGCTCTGTGTTTGGGTTAATGGTTACCTTGACCTTCTACCTGGGTAATGGGTATATCTACTTACTTTCTCTCTCAATAAATGAGGTGCCTCACTGACACTTTCCCAGAGCTGACTGCTTCTCTCTGAGCACTTTGCCCTCAATATGCAGAGCCACCCCAGGACTCCCAGGGGGCCACTCTGACCCTCACCTCCACTGGTCAGGGAGGTGGGGACACAGAGCAGCTGGCCCCACATCAGACAAGCAACAGTTGAAAGAATCAACTATCACCAAGCCTGCCCTGAAAGAAGTTCTGAAAGGTCTCCTATAAACAGTCAGACCAACATAAACATGACATATATAAAAACACCCTAAAAATCTACAAGAATGGCATTAAAATAGCTTCAATCTATGATATCAATGAATGTCAATGGCCTGAATTCACCTACTAAAAGGCACAGAGTAGGAAGATGGATCAGAAACGACAACCCATAATATGCTGTCTACAGGAAACCCACCTAACACAACAAAACAAACACAGACTCAAAGTGAAAGGATGTAAAACTATCATACAAGCCAATGGCCCACAAAAAAGGGCAGGAGCAACTGTTTTCATATCTGACACCATAGACTTTAAAATAAATAAAATTTAAAAAGATAGGGATGGACACTACTCAATGCTCAGAGTATCAGTCAATCAAGAGGACTTAACAATTATTAACATCTATGCACCCAATGAGAAACCATCTAAATACAACAAACATGTATTAAGAGCTACAGCAATATATTAACAGCAACACAGTGATAGTAGGGAACTTCAACACCACCCTCTCTCAATTTGACAGATCATCCAGGCAGAAAATCAATAAAGAAATGAGGGAGCTAAATGAGGAGATAAACTAGAACTATGAGGAATCTAAATGAGGAGATAGATAAACTAGTACTAGAAAATTGGACATTTTCAGAGTCATTTACCCCCAAGAAACTGGAATACACATTTTACTCAAGTCCACATGGGTTATTCTCAAGGATAAACCATACGTTAAGCCACAAAGACAGCATCAGCAAATTCAAGAGCATTGAAATCATCCCAAGCATCTTCTTAGACCACAGTGGAATGAAACTAAAACTTAACAAAAACAAAAGATTAATAACAGTTCCAAAATGTGGAAGCTCACAGTACACTACTTAACAGCTACTGGGTCAAAGAGGAAATGAAGAAATCAAAATGTTTCAAAAGTTAAATGAAAATGAAGACACAAGCTATCAAAATATTTGGTACACAACTAAGGCAGTACTGAGAGGGAATTTCATAGCCATACAAGCACACATTAGGAAAGAAGAAAAAGCACAAATAAATAACCTGACTTCACACCTTAAAGACCTAGAAGAAGAAGAAGAACAAAGAACCCTAAAGCAACAAGAATGACAGAAATAAGTAAAGTTAGGGCATAAATAAATAACATTGAAATAAGAAAAACCATACAAAAGATCAACAAAAGTAGATGTTGGTTCTTTGAAAGAGTGAAGTGAACAAAATTGACAAACCTTTAGCCAGACTCAAAAAACAAAAAATGGAGAAGACCCATATAAATCGTATTGTAAAGTAAAGAGGAGATTATCACAACAGGCACCACAGAAATTCAACATATCATGTGAGGCTTCTATGAGCAACTATATGCCACCAAACTAGAGAACCTGGAAGAAATGGACAATTTCCTAGATACCTATGAACTTCTAAAATTAAATAAAGAGGAACTAGATAATATGAACAGGCCCATCACAGCCAACGAAATTGAAACAGTTATCAAAAACCTTCTCAAGAATAAAAGTTCTGGACCAGATGGTTTTACAAATGAATTCTATAAAACCTTTAAGGTAGAGTTAATACCTCTACTTTTTAAAGTCTTCCAGAAGATTGAGGACACAGGAATACTCCCTTCAAGCTTCTATGAAGCCAACCTCACTCTGATAGCAAAAACAGACAGGGACACAACCAAAAAAGAAAACCACAGACCAATATCTTTGATGAGCATAAATGCTAAAATATTGAACAAAATTCTAGCCAACCGGATACAGCAGTATATTAAAAAGATTGTTCATCATGACCAAGTGGGGTTTATCCCAGGGATGCAAGTTTGGTGTAATATACGTAAATCAATCAATGTGATCTACCACATCAATAAAAGCAAGTCCAAAAACCACATGGTATTATCAATAGATGCAGAGAAAGCCTTTGACAAAATCCAACATTCCTTTATGATGAAAATACTAGAAAAATGGGAATAGATGGAAAATTCCTAAAGATAGTGGAGTCCATATATAGCAACCCTACAGCCAAAATCGTACTCAATGGTGAAAAACTGGAAGCATTTCCCCTCAGATCAGGTACTAGACAGGGCTGCCCACTATCACCATTACTATTCAACATAGTGTTGGAAGTTTTTCTCATGCAATTGTGAAGGAGCAAGGAAATAAAGGATACAGATTGGAAGAGAAGAAGTCAAACTCCCCCTATTTGCAGATGACATGATAGTATAATCAGAAAAACCTAAAGAATCCAGCAAGAAGCTTTTGGAAAACATCAGGCAATAGAGTAAGGTGTCAGGCTACAAAATTAATACACAAAAGTCAGTGGCATTCTTCTATGAAAACACTAAGTTGGAAGAAGATGAAGTCTAGAAATTAATTCATTTTTTATAGTAACAAAAACAATAAAATATCTAGGAATAAACCTAACCAAAGAAGTGAAAACTTGTATACTGAAAATTATGAGTCACTATTCAAGGAAATTGAAAAAGACACATGTTCATGGGTTGGAAGAATTAACATCATCAAAATGAATATACTACCCAGAGCCATATACAAATTTAATGCTATCCCCATCAAGATCCCAACCACATCTTTAGGAGAATAGAACAAATGCTACAAATGTTATCTGGAACTGTTGTTGAGGTGGTCTGGTGTCGGGCTGCACCGGGGAGAAGAGAGCGGACGTCCAGAGCAAAGGGGTACACAGATCTTTATTATAGGATGGGGGGGGTTTGGTTCAGACCACGTGGAGCCAGCCAGCAATGGCCGACCACGGGGGGAGAGCAGGGAGCGAGACCTCAGAGAGGGAGAGCCGAGAGCCCAGAGAGAGAGAGGGGAGGGGTGAGGGGGCTTTTTATTGGGCGACAACCAGGGGTGACATGTAGGGCCAGGATTGGTTGAAAGGGGGCACTCTAGGATTTAGCGGGGCATAGAAAAACCTGGGGGCGGAGCCAGGATTGGTTGAAAGGGGGCACTCTAGGATTTAGCGGGGCATAGAAAAACCTGGGGGCGGAGACTGCATCAGAATAAGTCCTCAGCAACATGGAACCATAAAAGACCTAGAATTGACAAAGCAATCTTGAGAAGAAAGAACAGAACTGGAGGCATCACACTCCCAGATCTCAAATTGTATTATAGGGTCATTGTCATCAAAACTGCTTGGTACTGGAACATGAATAGACACACTGACCAATGGAATAGAATTGACAGCTCAGAAGAAAGTCCCCACAACTGTGAACATCTAATCTTTGACATAGGTGCCCAGACTATTAAATAGGGAAAGCAGAGTCTCTTCAACAAATGGTGTTGGAAAAAATGGGTTGAAACATGCAGAAGAATGAAACTGAACCACTATATTTCACCAAATACAAAAGTAAATTCCAAGTGGATGAAGGACTTGAACGTTAAACCAGAAACTATCAGATACTTAGAGGGAAATATTGGCAGAACTCTTTTCTGCATAAATTTTAAAGACATCTTAAATGAACCAAATCCAATTACAAAGAAGACTAAGGCAAGTACAAACCTATGGGACTACATCAAATTAAAAAGCTTCTGCACAGCAAAAGAACCAATACCCAAACCAAGAGACACTTCACAGAATGGGAGAATATCTTTACATGCCATACATCAGACAAAAAGCTAATAACCAAAATATATAAAGAGCTTGCCAAAATCAACAATAAGAAAACAAATGACCCCATCCAAAAATGGGGAGAGGACATGGACAGAA
Organism: Erinaceus europaeus; assembly: GCF_950295315.1. Lineage (NCBI taxonomy): Eukaryota > Metazoa > Chordata > Mammalia > Eulipotyphla > Erinaceidae > Erinaceus > Erinaceus europaeus. The sequence goes on from NC_080178.1 coordinate 19,818,061, forward strand.
TATTCACCACAGAAGAAATCCAAAATGTTGAGAAACACACAAAAAGTGCTTCAAGTCTTTGATTGTCAGAGAAATGCAAATAAAGACAACAATGAGATTCCACTTCACTCCTGTGAGAATGTCATACATCAGAAAAGGTAGCAGCAACAAATGCTGGAGAGGTTGTGGGGTCAAAGGAACCCTCCTGTACTGCTGGTGGGAATGTCAGTTGGTTCAACCTCTGTGGGGAGTAGTCTGGAGAACTTTCAGAAGGCTAAAAATAGTCCTACCCTATGATCCTGCAATTCCTCTGTTGGTTATATATCCTAAGGAACCCAACACACCCATCTGAAAAGATTTCCTTATACATATATTCATAGCAGCACAATTTATAATAGCCGAAACCTGGGAGAAACCCAGGTGTCCAAAAACAGATGAGTAGCTGAGCAAGTTGTAGTATACATACATACACACACACACACACACACACACACACACACACACACACACACACACACACACACACACACACACACATATATATATATATATATATATATATATATATATATACAATGGAGTACTACTCAGCTATTAAAAATGGTGATTTCACTGTTTTCAGCCCTCTTGGATGGAGCTTGAAGAAATTCTGTTAAGTGAAATGCATCAGAAACAGAGGGATGAATATAGGATAACCTCACTCTCAGTCAAAAGTTGAAAAATATGATCAGAAAACACAAGTAGAACCTGAACTGGAGTTGGTGTATTGCACCAAAAAAAGACTCTGGGATGTGTTGGGGGAGAGTATATGTCCTAGAAAAGGATGACAGAGGACCTAGTCGGGGCGTGTATTGTTATGTCGAAAACTGAGAAATTTTATGCATGTATAAACTATCGTATTTACTGTCTACTGTAAACATTAATCCCCCAATAAAGAAATTAAAAAAAGAAATGTTAAATTATCCTAGTGAGTAGTCCGGGAGGTGGCACAGTAGATAAAACATTGGACTCTCATGCATGAGGTCCTAAATTCAGTCCCCAGAAACATCTGTATCAGAGGGATATCTGATTCTTTCTCTATTATCCCTCTAATTAATAGATAAATAAAACATTTTTTAAAATTGTAATAGCAAGTACAACTCCTTGCTCAAATATAATAAGAACTCAAGAAAGGATACTGATTTAATAAACCAAGTTGATCTATATTAGACCCCATATGGTTTTGTTTGTTTACAAAAAACTTTGATAGAGGGGTGATAGTAACATATCTTTTGACATCATATGTTCTCACTATGCAGAAAGTCTAGAGTTACCTGCAATATTGAGTTTACTAGAAAGACAACACTATCTTTAGTTGAAGTAACATTATATTTTAACTTTAAAAAATCATTTTATGGGGCTAAATGGTTTACAGTATAGTGTTGACACATGGGTACAATTTGCATATGGGTACAATTTCTTATCTCCCTGAGATAGGTGTTTGCAAAGTGCTCTTGTCTCCAACACAGACCCATTCTAACCATCATGCACCAGGACACAACACCCTCTTCCACCCCCTTGACATTCTTTCCCAGAGTCCTTTGTTTTGAAGTGTCTTTGGTTTACATATTTGAAAACAGAGGTGCCAGTCATTTTTCAGTATGCTCTTATTTAGAAATAGTAATAATTTGAGGGTTGGGAGATAGCTCACCCAATAGTGCACATGCTTTAGGATGCAAGTGGATGCAGTTTGAGTCCCTAATACCGCATGATAGCACGATGTACAGCATAAAGATGAGCTCCACAATAATAAGAGTGGTGCTGTAATCTCACTCTCCTCCATTCTCTCTCTTTCTCTCAAATTAAAAGAAAACTATATTTTCCAAAAGCAATAGACTGTTACGTGCACTAGCAAATAAGTAATCAGTTGATTAAAATAAAAACCTGGGGTTATTGGTAAAGATATAACTTAAGATAAAATCAAGAAATCTGGGAGTAGGGCGGTAGCACAGCGGGTTAAACGCAGGTGGCGCAAAGTGCAAGGAACGGCATAAGGATGCCAGTTCGAGCCCCCGGCCCCCCACCTGCAGGGGAGTTGCTTCACAGGCGGTGAAGGAGGTCTATAGGTGTCTTTTTCTCCCTCTCTCTGTCTTCCCCTCCTCTCTCCATTTCTCTCTGTCATTTCCAACGCCGACATCAATAACTACAATAATAAAACAAGGGCAACAAAATAAATAAAAATTTTAAAAAATCAAGAAACCTGAACCTTTCTAAGGAAAAAAGTGGAACTATTCATCAGATTGAAATCTGGAGGTCACTTTAGGAGAAACACCTTAATCTTTATCCTTCATCATAAGCAGATATTCTAAGTTCTCATCATTAGTAAATCTGGCAGTCACAGAACAAAATCTTTTACAAGGTTTACCTGGACAGGGGCAGGTGGCAGCACACCTCACAGAGTGTGCACATCACCCACTGTGAGGACCCAGATTCCAGTGCCTGGGCCCAGCTAGCACAGATGTGGGGATGCATGAGCTTCAGGTGTGCTATAGCAGTGCTATAGGTGTTTCTTCTTTGTATTTCTTTCTTTTTAAATTTTTTTAAATTTATTTTCCCTTTGTTCCCTTGTTTTTTTATTGTTGTTGTAGTTATTATTGCTGTTGTTATTGATGTCATCGTTGTTGGATAGGACAGAGAAATGGAAGTCAGAGAGGGGGAAAGAAAGACACCTGCAGACCTGCTTCACCACCTGTGAAGCAGCTCCCCACGGGGGTGGGGGGGGGCGCTTTAACAGGATCCTTCTGCAGGTCCTTAGGTTAGTGCCACATGCATTTAAACCACTGCAATACCTCCCGACTCCCTTTCTATTTCTATTTTCTCTCCTCCCTCCCTCTCTTTCTCTCTATCAAATAAAAAAGAAATCAAAATGGCCACTGGGAGCAATAGAGTCTTCCTGCAAGCATCAAGCCCTAGCAGTAACTTAGGTTAAAAAAAAAAAAAAGGCTCACCTGTTATTCTGTGAAACATTGCATACATGCAGACATATTCCTTTTTCCTCCTTCAGAATTCCTCACAGTTTTATCTGGGGAGAAGCTAATTTCAGACTTTCCAATTCAACTGTTCTCATACGGGCATCTCCAAAAATAAATTTTTCTTTAATGGAAAGTTTTCATTGTCAATGTTGCGTTTCCTGTCTAGCAAGCAATTGAACTTAATGGTTGTTAGTAACATCTCTCTCTTCAAAACCTGTCAAGGAAAATTGACTGGGCATGTGGCTTAGCAGAGCAAGACCATAGGTTCATTTATAAATCATATGCAAGACCACAGGTTCATTTATAAATCATATGCAAGACCACAGGTTCATTCTTCTTCACTTAGGAGGGTGTGTGTATTACTTAATGGCTAAGTTATTACTGTAGCTAAAAAATTAACAACATATTTTAATGTTTTATTTATTTTAGTGAGAGAAATAAACTGGAAGGGAGCAAGGAAGGGAAGAAGGGAAGAAGGGAGGGAAGAAGGGAGAAAGAAAGGGAGGAAGGAAGGAAGGAGAGAAGAGGAACTGCTCAGTTCTGGTTCATGGTGGTGCTGGAGGTTAAACTGAGGATTTTACAAGCTCAGACACGAAAGTCTTCATAACCATTATGCTGTTTCCCAAGACTTAACAATATCTTAATTCTAAAACTTAAGGACCATTGCATTATGACATCAGAAATCCCAGTCCGTAGTCAAACTAATAAAGCTAAAGCCTTTTTTTCCTGCTGGTTAATTGGAATCAGATTCATCTTTTGCCCACTGCAGTTGGCCATCTTCTATTGTGTTCCTTAAGTCTTCTGTTATTTATGAGTTTTCCCCTGTCCATTTTACTTGGCTATGCCTTTAACTGACTAAAAGCAACACATTGATTTTTCAGTAAAACTTCCCACATTCTGGACTCAGGGGTAACTTACTCAAGGTGTGATCCAACTTATCCTTATGACATTTATTTTTCTATGAGGAAGTGGGACCTAAAGTCTCAGTAAGTTTATTTCCGAGGTGAAATGATATCCTTTGTATTATAGGATGATAGGAATCATACAATATCTTGTTTCTTAGCAATGGTGAGATGCTTGACTTCCAAATATTAGCTTCCTAGTATTGCCTATTGTAAAGTGGCAAGTTTACATATATATATTCTGCAAGTTATTCATGAAGCAATACTTTACTTTCTGTAACGGGTTCTTTATCTACTTTTTACCTGGAGGTGTTAGCAAAGACCAATGAACGTTCTTTCTTTTATTTTATTTTTATTGTCACCATGGTTACCCCTGGGGCTTGGTACCAGCATTACAGATCCACTGCTTTTCCCCCTTCTTTTTTCTTTCTTTCATTTTCTAAAATTTTATTAATAACTTAATATCGATTTACAAAATTATGGGATAACAGAGTTATAATTCTGCACCATTCCTACCACCAGAATTCTATGTCCCCATCCTCTCTCTGTTGGAAATTGTAGTAATTCTCTCAAGGTCATGGGTTTACTACTATTTCTGTAAATAATATGTTTGCCCATTTTTTTCTATGTCCCTGCCTTCCCTTCTTAAGTCACACCTACACCTGTTGATACTTCTGAATGTCGTTCCTTTTCTCTTCTTCTCTCTCTGGGTCCTGATGGAATTGGAACTCCGAGCTTTCTGGTCATTTTCCCCTAACATTTCTTCCCCTCTGGGAGTATGGACCAAGATTCTTTATGAGGTGCAGAAAGTGGGAATTCTTGTTTCTGTAATTACTTTTCTGCTAGACATGGATATTGGCAGGTCAATCCATACCTCCAGTCTAGATGAACATCCTTTAAATCAATTATTTCATTAGGGATTGCAAAATTAAAATGTAAGTTTTATTTTTAATTCAGGCTGTTTAATTGCTTTCCTGAAAGACTTTTTATCAAAACAAACAACATATCAATATATAATTATATCTTTAGTAACATATCCTTATCATCATGAGTATTTTTAGGAGGTAATATTTGCTAACTTGACATGTTTGTACTTATATGAACTTTAAAAAATAGCTTTGCTATGTTTTGTTCTTGCTTTTTATAACCACACCACAGTTACTTACTTAATTAATTTTAGCAGGGTGATAAGTAAAGTGTATGAAACAGATGTACTTTTATATTTTATGTCAAGCGCCCTTCCTAATTTGTCTGCAAATTTAATCCTAAAAATTATTTCAGAAGTTTATACAAGTTTCTACTGTTACCTAGGTTAATTACAATACACTGCATATTTAGTGGAATGTTTTATTACTTTTGAAAAGTGTTTATATTATTATTTATGTCTTCACATTTTAAGAAGACTTTGTTATTCTTTGTTTTTATAATAATAGCCACTATGTAGGTGGACCCAAGTTATTATCTGGGGAGTTGATGTCATGGCTGGAAAAAGGGCTAGAAAGCTGGATCAGGGAAGAGAATAGCTCCCAAATATGGGAAAAACGTATAAATATTGTTGACCTCTGCATCCCTGTAGGTCTGAACTCACATTCTGTGGTCATGAGTAAGAACATTCCAAATTGCACTAATTTCAGGACCTATCTTCCTCATATCAGATGTCAGGCTCAGGCAAAAACTAATAAAAGTCATGGGCCCTTTGGAATATACCTGAAATAGATCTAGTAGCTATTTCCAAAATGGAGACCCTAAATCTTCATCTTCAGTATCCCAGTATTCATGATTAGTCAACAATTTGTTTGGCTTTATATATTAATTCTTTTTCAGCCACCAGGTTCTAGATGCTACCATGATGCCAACCAGACTTCCCTGGGCAGATGACCCCACCAATGTGCCCTTGAGCCCCACTTCCCCGGAGCTCTGCCCCACTAGGGAAAGAGAGAGATAGACCTGGAGTATGGATCAACCTGCCAATGCTCATGTTCAGCAAGGAAGCAATTATAGAAGCCAGACTTTCCATCACCTTCTGCACCCCATAATGACCCTGGGTCCACACTCCCAGAGGGTTAAAGAATAGGGAAGCTATCAGGGGAAGTGATGGGATATAGAGTTCTGGTGGTGGGAATTGTACCCCTCTTATCCTATTGTCTTGTTTGTGTTTCCATTTTATAAATAAAAAATTTAAAAAAATAGCTACTATATTGAGAAAGTGTTTTGTGACATCCATAGTTGTAAGTAACTTATCTGAATCATATATTTTAAAATTCACAGTGTCTTTACCCATTATATCCATTTTATACTTTAAAATATTAAGAGTAAATAAACAAACAGACTGACAAAGAGATTGACAGGCAGACTTGATTTACAGAAGCTCTCTTGCTAAAGACCAAGAAGCAGAATTGCTAGTAAACATGAGTGAATCAAACTGTTCTTAAAAATCCCTTTAAAAAAAAAAATACTTCATGGCTGTTTGAGTGATTTTGGCTCAGAAAGGACCATATATTTAAAAGATATTCTTTTATTTATTTTTTATTTTTATTGCCACCATGGTTATTTCTGAGGCTTAGTACATATATGACAAATCTACCCCATTCCCTGCTACTATTTTTTCCTTTTTTTTAACTTTCTGTTTTTTATTTGACAAAACAGAGATAAATTGAGAGGGTTGGAGAGACATAAAGGGAGAAAGATAAGAGACCTGCAGACTGGCTTCACCACTTGTGAATCTTTCCCCCTCAAGTGAGGAGTGGGGGTGCTCAAACCCAGGTTCTTGTGCTTGATGATATGTGTACTTAACTGGGTGCACCACCACGCAGCCCCCTAAAGATACTCTTTTCAATTCATTCTTGTTTATTATTATTATTATTATTTAAAGATTTTACTTATTTATTAATGAGAAAGGTAGGAGGAGAGAAAGAACCAGATATCACTCTGGTACATGTGCTACTGGGGATTGAACTCAGGACCTCATGCTTGAGAGTCTAATACTTTGTCCACTGCGCCACCTCCTGGCTCAGTGAGTGTAGCTTAATATATGAGATAACCAGTAATTCTTTATATATTATTATAGAATTCCCTTACCTTGTCTTATTTTTCATTCATAATCAAGTTGTTAGCTGTGGTCCTTTTAAAAATATATTTTATGTATTTATTTTTAATGAAAGAGATAAAAGCAAAAAGATACAGAGGGAGAGAGAGACCAAAGCACTGCTCATTTCTGGCTTATAGTGGGGCTGGGGAACTGAACCAGGTGCCTCAGAGCCTCAGGCATGAAAGTCTTTGTATGTGTAACCATTATTCTGTTTCTTTGGCCCACTCTTGACCACATATGATTATATATATATATAAAATTTTTTGACGGGACACATATTGAAAATTACTGGTTATCTCACATATTAAGCTACACTCATTTTTTTTCTGACAGTTTTGGCTAGTGTTTTGTGAGATATAAAAATGTCATTGTATATTTTGCCTAGCATAGTTTGCTTACTTATAGAATTAAACTCTTGAATTCAATAAGATGGCTGGTGACCATAATTGTCTTTCTTAGTTATTGGGATGCTTGAGTGGAAGGAAATTATAAAACAAAAGACTCACTTAGAAAGGATATATCAAAGCCTGGTTATTGGAAAACTCGCTCTCTCTTCCCAACACATGTCCCATTCACAGTTGTGAGGTACTCTGTTCCCTCAGTCTTCTCTTCCACCAGAAGACAGTATCATACTATATGTCATGGAAGATTTATAGCCTATTGAACTCACCTGCTTCTCCTTCCCCCCTTTCCAAGAGCTAATGTGAGCAATAAAGAACACAAACTCATGAAAAGGCATAACTCTTTTTGTCAGCTATGTCACTATGATTCAATATATTCACATACAAGACAGTGCTGTCTGTAACAGTGGTAAAGCTTTACAAACTCTCACCCTCTACACACACTCCCTTCCCTTGGAACTAAACAAGGAAAATAGTCACTTTGTCATATTGAAATTGCACTACAGCAGAGGATACATTCACTAAGATGCTTAATCTCCCCCCAAAGTCAACAGTGACAATTGATTTATACTTTTCTTTCAATATCAAGCTCTCTTTCATGTAGATTGGGGATAAAAGTTGGACTTGCCTTCTAATTCTGTCTTCTTTTTTAACTTGTCAGTTTTTCTTGCTCAGAGAAAATAATTTGAATAGGTGAAGAGGTAAAATGAATTATTTTATTTTCTTTCTCTCATTGTGCCTAAAATATCACTGACTTATTGTGGCAGAGGTGCATTTTTGACTCCTTTCTCCCCCTATGTTTCATTCCCCCATCCCTACATTCACCTCCTCGTACCTCTTCTGTTCCACTTTCTCAGAATCCTTTATACAAAATTCTTTGTTATAAATAGATGGTTTCTTTTTTAAATTGTTTTATTTTATTGTGTTTATTTAGGACAAAGACAGACATTGAGAGGGAGGGGTAGATAGAGAGAGACACACACAGAGAGAGAGATACTGGCTTACAGCACTGCTTCACCATTCATGAAGCTTCTCTCCTGTAGGTGAGAACTGGGGGCTTGAACTCAGGTCCTTGCACACAGTCATGTGCATGCTTTACCATTTGTGTCACCATCGGTTCCAAATAGACTGCACTCAATAAACTTTGCTTTGTTCAATGTTTCCTTACAATGTAGATGAGGGAAATAAAAAGGTTGTCAGCTGGGGTCACGGGTATGTGGAGTTTGCATGTTTCCCCTATGTCTGCATATGCGTTTTCTCTGGGGACTGATTTTCATCCATACCCCAAAGATGAGCACATGTGTTTCAGTAATGTACCTCAGCGGCCCAAGTCTGAGTGGATGTGGGGATATGGTAGTGTGTGTGTGAGTATATGATGGAAGAATATCTTGTTTCCTCCTTGTTCCTTGAGCTGCTGGCTTTGGCTCCAGTCACTTGAAATAAATAGGTTAAAAGAGTAAGTGAATGGGGACTGAGCAGTAGCGCAGTGAGTTAAGCACACAGGGAGCTTTTGCAAAGTAACCGGTGTAAGGATTCCAGACAACGTCCAGAGACGTGGAATGTCAACCCTTCACCCTCATTACTCGGGTGAGACCTTTTCTTTCATGGTATTCTCTAATTGCATTCCAGGAGGTTCACTTCCTAACAAAGTCCCCAAACCTAGATATAGACCAGATCCCCTAAGATAGAACATATGTTCACATGTATCCATAAATTAGGGCAAAATATATACCTGAAAGCAAAAATACACAATAGTCTGTAATGAGTCAGTATCAAGTTTATAATGAAATAGTATCTAATTAGACTTAGATACCCCCTTCACCTACTTTCTATTACAGTTCTCTCACACATTCCAAAGCTAAAATTATCAAAGCAAGGACTGCAAAAGCTTAATAAGGGCAAGTGACTGGCTTACTTTAATGTTGACTCTTTAGTCATTATCAGGCCATTCCATCAGCTGGGACCCTAAATCGGGGAGTCCTGAGATTCCCAAACAGACATTATGGGCCTAGACCTTGAATAAATCTCTCTCCATTGTTACCAGTCATTTCTATCAAGAACAACATAATAGACCCCTTTGTGGGTCCCCATAGGACCTTGCCCTCAACTTGGATCATAAACAGTAGAGAATGTTCCATCCTCTGAAGAGAGGATGGACAACATACTCTATGCTACACCTGAGGAAGATGGGTCAATATTGGGGCAGCATGGAATATTCCTACTCATGACCACAGAATGTGAGCTCAGATCTAGAGGGATGCAGAGGTCACATAGGCTCTTAAGCTGATTATGGGCCCCAGACCACATCAAATCGATGGGGTTTACAGTCAACAATATTTATACCCCTTTGCCATATTAGGGAGCTACTCTCTTCCCTGATCCAGCTTTCTGGTCCTTTTACCAGCCATGACATCGTCTCGCCAGACAATAACTTAGATCCAATGGCATATCAGATTTCAGTCTCAGGGGTTAAAAGAAAAAGGAAAAAAAAAAAAAAAAGACTAGTATAGCCACAGGCCCTTTGGAATTTAACTAAAATATGCCTACTAGCTATCTACAAAATGGAGGACAAACCCCCCCCCCCTTCATCTGCACTATTCCAGCCCTTAGGTCCATGATTGCTCAACAATTTGTTTGGCTTTGTATGTTAACTCTCTTGTCAACCACCAGGTTCCAGATGCTAGCATGATGCTGACCAGACTTCCCTGGACAGACAACTCCACCAATGTGTCCTGGAGCTCTGCTTCCCCAGAGACCTTCCCCACTAGGGAAAGAGAGAGGCAAGCTGGGAGTATGGATCAACCTGTCAATGCCCATGTTCAGCAGGGAAGTAATTACAGAAGCCAGACCTTCCACCCTCTGCATCCCACAATGACCTTAGGTCCATACTCGCAGAGGGTTAAAGAATAGGAAAGCTATAAGGGGATGGGATGAGATACAGAGTTCTGGTGGTGGGAATTATGTGAAATTGTACCCCTCTTTTACTATGGTTTTGTCAATGTTTCCTTTTTACAAATAAAAATAAAAAAGAAGGAAAGAAACAAGGAAAAAAGAAAGAAAGAAAAAGAAAAAACTAAGTGAATGGATTTAAAAAAAGATGGTTAAATACTAAAAGTATCTTTGCTAAGGCTTTGGTGACATTTTGTGACCAGAAATATTTCAGAGAAACTTATCTCTTGTTTATGTCAATTAGTCTAGAGTAGGTTCCTACAAACAGTTTTGCTTAAAGCAGCAATTTCCAAGAGCTATCCACAGCAATTGTGGGAACTTATTGTATTTCCCTTTGTATTGGTAGGGTAGAAGACATATCTAAAAGGATCTAATATTTTGTAGAGAAAGACTTTCATGATTTTCCTGCAGCTGAAGGAATTCATTCTATGCAGAAATTATTGGAATTTGGTGCAAAGATTTTATGATGATATATTTAAATTACACTTTAAAATCTATGATGAAAATAAATAAATAAATTCGGATTAAATTACTTATAATATGGGCTGGAACTGAGAACTTTGTAGAAATATTACCTATGCAAAACAGGTTACTTTCTAAAAAGTATCTTCACTTTCCTTTCTCTATTTTGTGTAGGCAATATTTCTACAACATTCCCAGTTCCAGCACATATTATAAATAATAGTTTACCACTGATCTTACTCTAGGCCACACTAAGGAAATCTAATTCAGATTTACTTATTTTCATTTAATAATTCATTTGTTATATTTATTTATTCTCTTTATCAGGGTTTTACTGCTTCAGGCTGTCTTTATAGATAGAAAGAAAGAGATAAAGTTAAGAGGGAAAGGCTACAACACTAAAGCTTCCTCCAGTGAGCTTAAGGACACAGGTGGCAGGCTTGGACCTAGGTCAAGTGCAGGCAAAATTAGAAGCACTATTTACATGAGCTATTTTTCTAGCCCTTGACGTTATTAGTAATCATTGATAAGACTTTAAGTGCTGAGCAGGGTACATAATAAATTTATGTTAAATAAATCTATACAAACTCTCTTCCACTTTACCTCTGAGCTGAATGGTTAGCTAAATTAAATCAAATAGTAAAACCTAATTGATATTGGGAGCATCATTCTCCCCTTCAATCTCAGGCAGTGGTATCATTAACACATTGGAAGGAGACTCCAATTTTTTTCCCCTTTCACATCATCCTGACAGGTCCTATTGATGATGATGGATCATTTGTGCACCTGTTTCCCTTTTGGACCTTCATTGTATGCTGACACTGGCAAAATTTTGCTGATTTTTTTTTTTTTGGTGGCATTTAATGATGCCCTTGGTGTTAGCACAATTGCTTCGGTTTTGAAATAGCAAATAAGATAATGAGACCCCAAGAGTCAGTGATGGAAAGGAGAAGAGATCAGATGGGGTGATGACTTGGTCTCCAGAGAGTCTCTGTAGTTAAAAAGATGCTTGGATGTTCGTTCCATAATGAATCCGATTTCCCTGGGTTTGAACTGTGACTGTGAGAAAATTTGGTACTTTGTAAATGTTTTTAAGAGGTAGAGTCTACATAGAAAAAAAAACAGGCAAGCACAGATAAGTAGAGATGTATAATTATAGAAGTAATAGTTAACCCATATCTATAATCTTAGGAGAACAAGTAAAATTTTTCAGTGGAAGGAATGGGGAAACAGAACTTTGGTGATGGGAAAGGTGCAGAATTATATCCTTGTTACCTTATAAGTTTGTAGATCTATATTAATAAAATAAAAAATAAAATTATGTCATGCTGGATTAGAGTACATTGCCAATTGATGTCCTTATTTCGAGAAGAGAGACACAAAAGTGAGAAGGCCCCACAGAGATGGATGGAGAGATTAGAGTTATTCTGCCACATTCGTGGAACATCAGGGACCACCAGAAACTTAAAGTGCAAGGAGGCTTTTCCCCCTTAGAGCCTTTAGGAGGGGGAAAAATAGTCCTGCTGACTTCAGATTCTGACTTAAATTGTAAGGGAAAAAATTCTGTTGTGTTAAGCTACCTAGTGTGCCTAGTGTGTAGATATTTGTTATAGTTGTGCTAATAAACATGTATACTCAAGAGGATTGGTGTCTTCTTTCTATGGTATAAATTCCACCCACACTATTTATTTCTACATGCAAATCCTGGCAGGATGGACAGTGTTCTCAGCATTACTCTCAAGTATGCAAAGGTCACTGACACACTGCTCACTGCTCACTCTTCTAAAACATCAGACACGAATAACTTGTAGAATTGTGAGGTCACAACTCTTCATTACTCAAAGCCTCTGTTGACTGTCCAGCTTATTTAGAATGAAACCAAAGGGATTTCCTATGAACATACCCAGGTCTCATCTCTGATCTCTACCCTGTCCACTGTGCTTAGTCACGTTGCCCCTGTAGCCTGTTCCTGACACATTCTGCTCCAGCCACTCCATTCCTGCCTCAGAAATACTATCCTCTCTGTATCCAAAAGACTCTTCCTCACTATCCTCACGTCTCTTAGAAAAGCCTATCTTCAAAACTGTTACTGCTGCTCCCTATCTAAAATAGTGTATAACAAAGGTCCCAGGTTCAATCTTCAGCACCACTTCATAAACCAGAGCTGAACAGTATTCTAATCTCCCTCCTTCCCTCTTTCCTTCCTTCCTTCCTCCCTCCCTTCCTTCCTCCCTTCCTTCCTTCCTTTCTTTCTTTCCTACTTTTATTTATTACTCAAAAAAATAAATAAATACATAAAAAATAAATAAAATAGTACACTACTTCTTTCCCTTTTGTATTTGTGGCCATTTATCAGTGTTTCTCATGATGTTAATTTTTCAATTTTTCCAAGTTGGCTATTCCTTTCTTGTAGTTTCTATACTTGGATGTTGCTACTGTACTTATGTTGAGGCTCATAAATCAGTTACTCATAGTCTTTGGGTAAGTAGTAATAAAAAATATCTATGACAAAATAATAAAAAAACTAACCTTATTGTACTTGCTGTGATTTTAAGAATATATTTATTTATTCATTACCTAGATAGATAGATAGATAGATAGATAGATAGACAGACAGACAGATAGATAGAGCATACCAGAAAAATCAGTCTAGCACATGTCAAGAATCAAATTCAAGGTCTCATGCTTTTAAATCCAAATGCTCTAATCACCGTGAAACCTTGAGGATGCTGGGTATGGCTTTATAACTGCAGGCAAAAGGAAAGTGGGTATGAATGGACCATGATATCTTCAATCAATATTATTATTCATTGTATTTATTTTGGCATTTCCCAGGCTTCATCTCTCTGAGCCTACTTGTTATTATTTATTTGTTTATTTATTTATTTATTTTCATTTAATTTTTTTCCTTTATTACGAGATTAATGTTTTACAGTTGACAGTAAATACAATAGTCTGTACATGCATGGCATTTCTCAGTTTTCCACATAACAATACACCCCCACTAGGTCCTCTTCCATCCTTTTCTAGGACATGTACTCTCCCCAGAGTCTTTTACTTTGGTGCAATACAGCAACTCCAGTCCAGGAACTTTTTTTTTTTTAATTGGCACCAGGTTTATTGTTGGAGCTTGGTGCTGGCACCATGAATCCACTGCTCCTTGCTCCCAGCAGCAATATTTTTTATTCTTTTTCTATTTTATTTTATAGACAGGAGGAAGATATAGAGTGTGAGAGAGAAAGACAACTTCAGACTTGTTTTACTGTTTGTGAAATTTCCCCTTGCAGGTGGAGAGCAGGGGCTAGAACCCTGGTCTTGCATATGGCAATGTGTGCACTCAGTCAGGTATACCACCGCTTGGTCTGGACCAGCTTTTTCAGGTAGAGAAAGACTGAGAGAGAAAGGGAAAGACATCACAGCACCCAGAAACTTCCTCTAATGTTCTCACTATTACTCTCAAGTGTACAAAGGTCAGTGGCACACTGATCACTGTCCTCTTCTTAAACATCAGACATGAGTAACTTGGAGAACTGTGAGATCTGCATGGGGGAAGCTTCACAAGCAGTGATGCAGATGTGCAGGTATCTATCTTTCTCTTCCTCTCTCTATCTCTCCCTCCCTTCTCAATTTATTTGTCCTATCCAATAAAATGGGGGAAAATAGCCACCAGGAGCAGTGGATTCATAGTGCCAGTACCGAGCCTCGGCAATAACCTAGAGGGGAAGAAAAAAAAACATTTTCCAAAATGGAGACCCCAAATCTCCATCCTCAATAGTTTTGCTTTTAGGTTCATGATTAGTCAGCAATCTTCTCTACTTTCTATCTTAACTCTTTTTCAGACACCAGGTTTCAGATGCTACCATAATGCCAACCAGACTTCTCAGGGCAGATGAACCCACTATGAGTCCTGGTACCCCATCTCCCCAGATCCCAACCCCACTAGGGAAAGAGAGAGAGGCTGGGAATATGGATCGACTTGTTAATGTCCATGTTCAACAGAGAAGCAATTACAGAAGCCAGACTTTCCACCTTCTGCTCCCCATAATGACCTTGAGTCCATACTCCCAGAGGGTTAAATAATAGGAAAGCTATCAGGGGAGAGGATGGGATACAGAGTTCTGATGGTGGGAACTGTGTGGAGTTGTACCACTCTTATCCTATGGTCTTGTCAGTGTTTCCATTTTATAAATAAAAACTGTACTGCCCTCAAACCTGAGTGACTCACATGATAAAGCAGTTGTACTACCCAGGTGAACTATTTTGCCTTCTTCTTTCTCTTCCTTTCTTTCTTTCTTTCTTTCTTTCTTTCTTTCTTTCTTTCTTTCTTTCTTTCTTTCTCTCTTTCTTTATTTCTTTTTTTTCTTTCTCCTTCCTTCCTTCCTTCCTTCCTTCCTTCCTTCCTTCCTTCCTTCCTTCCTTCCTTCCTTCCTCCCTCCCTTCCTTCTTTTCTTTTTCCTTTATACCAGAGCTCTGGTCAACTCTGACTTGGTGGCATGGGGGACTGAGCCTGGGAACTCAGAGCCTCTGTTTGCATAGCCATTATGCAATCTCCCTCATCCCAGGCCCACTGCTTTCTATCTTGTTTAAGAACAGTTGTGCTGGGAGTCCGGTGGTAGTGCAGCGGGTTAAGTGCAGGTGGCACAAAGCCCAAGGATCTGCGTAAGGAACCCATTTCGAGCCTCCGGAGTGTCTATCTTTCTCTCCCCCTCTGTAGTCCCCTCCTCTCTCCGTTTCTCTCTGTCCTATCCAACAATGACAACATCAATAACAACAACAATAACTACAACAATAAAAACAACAAGGGCAACAAAAAAGAATAAATACATATTAAAAAAAAAAAGAACAACTGTTCTTAGGGACTGGGTAGTGGCACACTTGGTTGAGTGTACATGTTACAATGCCCAAAGACCCAGGTTTGAGCCCCTTGTTCCCATCTGGAAGGGGAAAGCTTTGAAAGTGGTGAAGCAGTGTTGTAGGTGTCTATCTCTCTCCCACTATATCACTTCCTGCTCTCTCAATTTCTCACTGTCTCTATCCAATAAATAAATAAAGATAATTAAAAAAAAAAAGAACAACTGTGCTTATCTGGCAGGGAAGATACCATGATCACAAAAGTGGTTTTCCTATAGGGAGAGGCTTACCCATTGCACTCTTGATGTGCCAAATCTGTTGATTTCCCCAAATGTGGAAAACTGGACTACATAGTTTGTAGTAACTGGGCATTGCATTCTGTTCTCCCTGATTTAAAATAATGATAGTGACAACAACAGTAATAATAAAAGTTGTACTTATGGGCTCTAATCAGTCTTTATTTCAATGTTGCTTTCTCTTTTGTAGTTTATATAAAATATTTCCTCCTCCAGCAAACAGCATCTAGTCCATTTTTAAAATAGGAAGGAGAGGGGACAAATAATTAGTCTATCTCAGATAAAAACCAAGTTCTTAGCTTACCTGTACATTTAAATTTTCCAGGCTAAGGTTGCTGATCAATTTGCTTCAATCTTACAGATTGTAGAATTACAATTTTAGAGTGTGAGGTAGTGCAGTGGGTTAACTGCAGGTGGCGCAAAGCACAAGGACTGGCTTTAAGGATCCTGGTTCAATCCCTGGCTCCCCACCTGCAGGGGAGTAACTCCACAAGTGGTGAAGCAGGTCTGGAGGTGTCTATCTTTCTCTTCCCTTCTCTGCCTTACCCTCCTGTCTCCATTTCTCTGTGTCCTATCCAACAACAACCATATCAATAACAACAATAAAAACAAGGGCAACAAAAGGGAATAAATGAATAATAAAAAAAAAGGAATTACAATTTTACTGACATTTTGAGATGTCAGGTAATTTATAACATAAGCGGTGAGGTCAGGTTGGAAATTCACCTCTGTGTGACCCCCACCCTCAAAAAAAGTTTTACTCTTTAAATTATTACAAAATCAGCACGTGGCTTTGGCAGCCCTCGAATACATTATTAATATTTCTAGACCTGACACTGGCTCTATAGCATCACTTATTTGAACGCTGGACTTCAGATCGTACCTTTTATTTCCCACGAAAGGATTATGTTTAGATTTAATGTTGAGTATCAGTTAAATGCTTGCTTTGAAAATCAATACAGCACTGTGTGTTTGGCTGGCTCAATACCCTTAAGTCAACATTAATAAAAAGCATCAACAAAACAATTCACTGTGTCTTTTCTATTGCTTGTTGCCCCTAGATCTCCAGGTCTTTTTATAGCCATTGATCACTCATACTTATCTCTACTACTCAGTATCAAGTATTTAGTTAATTTGCTGCATGGGGAAACTGAGGCAACATGGAACATGACAAGATTCACCCATATACATTTGTTCCCTTAAAGCACAGGCGGTAACTCTCCATGATGCTGACAACCAATGCTCATATAACCCTGAGTACAGTCAGGTCCAGCAGGGAAGTCCCTTTCTATTTTCCAAGATCATGGCTGTAGAGGCAATAAACACGAAGAAAGATCATAGATTAGTGAACGTGCCCTTTAATTAACAGCTATCTGTGTCCCAATAGAAAACAAACTGCAACAGCCACAACAAAAGGCTGAACAAAGAGTTCCTTTAATGAATGCAACCCAGAATCAAAATTCAGCTTAAGACGAGTGGAAGCAGCACAAGTGATTATAACAGAATAGCTTTCTTTCCTAGGTCTGGGTTACAGTGTTAAGTACTGAGAGAACACACACTTGAGTGGAAATAGTCACATCACTGGGTGACTGGCAATCCCTTCCTGTTAGTTGCCATACTTCCTAGTTTAGGACTTTACTGATTGTTAACTGTGTCATCAAATTTAATAGGAGTTTTGAGAGGAGAAAATTAAAAGTGGTGCACTTTTAGTGAGATACACTGACTCATTAAATGGAAATATTGACTATGGAGTGATTCTTAGTTTTGGAACTTTGTTATTTTTGTGTGTGTGTGTGTTTGTTAAAGCTCAAGGCAGTACTGTGCCGGATGCTTGATTAACACTTCTTGCAAAGGTGTTAGCAGCAACTCTTGGAGAACCAACAACTGTCGTTATTCCTGGATTATAATACCTTTATGGAAAGTCATTTCGCTTTTGATATTCACATTAGTCTGTAACCATTTTCTAAGTATTTACTAAATGCCTGAGTATATACTGCACAAGCACATTTTAATTGAATTACCATACCAACTCTATTTCACAAATTCTTTTACACAGGTGGGGAACTAGGGCTGAGGGAAAAGAAAGGACCTGCTAAGTTTCATGTGGTCAAGAAACAAGAGAATGAATATGTAAATAGAGATATGGGGATTCAAAAATCTTCACCTGAGCACTCTGTCAGTTAGCATTTCTTGATTATAATCAACAGAAGCTGCCCCTGAGTAGTTATAGGTAAGTACGAACTGCTAGCAAGACAAGGGACTCATAAAGAAAGGGTTGAAAGCCAGAGAAGTCATAGACATTCCAGTTACAGATATTGTTGATATGCTCTTGGGTTCTTACTTTGTTTGTTTGTTTCCAGGGTAATCACTGGGGCTTCTTCCTCTTCTAGCGTTTGCCCTTCTTCAGTAGCCAGTCAACAGCATCAGGTTGAGCCTGATGTAAAGTTTCGAGACCTCCTTTGAATCTGGAGAGGTGGCAGTCGTTGACTATGTGGGTCATAGTCTGTCTGTAGCCGCAGGGGCAGTTCCGGTCGTCTCTGGCTCCCCAGCGATGGAACATAGCGGCACACGGGCCATAGCCTGTTCGATAGCGATTGAGGACTGGGGCTTAGTGCCTGCACTATCAATCCACTGCTCCTGGAGGCTATTGTTTTCCTTTTGTTGCCCTGGTTGTTTATTGTTATTACTATTATTGTTATTGCTGTCTTTGTTGTTGGATAGGACAGAGAAAAATGGAGTGAGGCGGGGAAGACAAGAGGGAGAGAGAGAGTTAGACAACTGCAGACCTGCTTCACTGCTTGTGATGCGGCCCCCACTGCAGGTGGGGAGCCGGAGCTCAAACTGAGATCCTTATGCTGGTGCTATGTGTGCTTAACCCGCTGCGCACCACCCAGGCCCTGGGATCTTACTATTGGTATGAATGCATTCCAGAGTTTTTTTTTTAGTCTGTCGGTTGCTATTGACAAGAATAAGAGAAAGACTTGACTTCACACATGTCCAAGATTGAGTCACCTTCTATATCTTAGTTCCATACTTGATGTTCCTTCCATTACGAATCTAACAACAGGGTATAAGTGGTGCCTAAATCAGTGTTGCTCCTGGAAGAAGAATAGATGGTAAACAGTAATCATAACGTTCACATTAAAATGTTTCTTCTGGGACCGGGTTAGATTGCATAATGGTTATGCAAAGAGACTTTCATACCTGAGGCTGCGAAGTTCCAGGTTCAGTCCCCCACACCACCATAAGCCAGAGCTGATCAGTACTCTGGTGCTCTGGTAAAAAAAAAAAAAAAAAAGAAGGAAGGAAGAAAGAGATGAAAAGAATTTTTCTTTTCTTCTACAAGGGGACTTTTAGGAGCAACGAATTTATATTTTATCTGGATGGGATGATGGATGCAGATTTAAATTATTTTGAACCAAGTCTTCATACCATATCGAATTACCAGCACAGAGCCAGAAAAATAGCTCACATGGATAAAGCACCTACTTTGCTATGTACACAACTCTGGTTTGAACCCACCTTCTATTCCACTGGAGGAAACTTTCATGCTGTGACATCTCTCTCTTTCTCTCTCTTTGTCTCTGTCTCTATCTCAAAGAGTTCTTTCAGAATGGTAAAATCCTGATGATGATTAAACAAACAACAAACAAATAGCACCATATTTTATTTTATGGACATATATATTTTTAAGCAAATAACATTAACATCAAATTGCTTACCAAACCAAGCTATTGCTAAGTTCAATGCATAAGATATATTATCACATCTAATAAAATGTTTTGTCAATCTCTTTTTTTATATTTTAAATTTTACTTTACTTGATAGAACAGAGAAAAATTGAGACAGAGAGAGAGAGAGAGAACTGCAGCACTGCTTCACTATTCATGAAACTTCCCTTCTGCAGATGGAAGTTGGGGGTGGTGGGGTTTAAATCCTGGCCCTTGTGCATGGTAATAGGTGCACTTAACCAGGTGCATCACCACCACCCAACCTTATTTTGTCAATCTTTTAAAATGATCTTTTGAATGTCATTGAAACACTAAAAATCATTCTATAAATTCAAAAAAATTAGAATACTAGTTAGCTTATAGGAATTCTCATGTATCCATGTGTGGTTATTATTATTTATACAGTGGAGTGATACTGCAAACTAAATTCCAGTGAGATCATATACATTAGAAAATATCTTAATTTCATAAGTCAGGCTATTAGAATGAAAGAACACTGCAAATAAATAGTTTCATCTGTTCAGAAATATTTATTGAGTTCTGTTTGCATAGTGAATGTCTCTGGACATAGAACAGGAATGGACTTAGACACAATACAAAGCAAAAACAACTCTGAAGGCATGAAAACGATTAGCTAGACAATATCCAAACACAGGCTACTGGGGGAGATTTATAGTTTGCTTAAATGTGAAGACCAAGTCTGGAGGTGCTTCCTCCTTATTTGTCCAAGAGATTTTGATGAACGTTGCTAATTGTTTTATGGCTCTTATCTTCTGGAGGCTGCCCAATATGTCTTCATAAATGTCTTAGGGATGACATTCCTCTTATTTTATTTAAAAGGGCACTATAAAATGGAAAGATGAGACTATCTTTTTTATGTTCCTGACTTAAGACTGATACAAATGAGCTAAGAATGTACACTGTGTATTGCAAATTATTACACAGAAGAATAAAGTTTCTAGTAAAGATGGCGACATTTTCAGAGAAACATGAGAAGGTATTGATTTGTTTTCCTACATGAGAATGAGACCTGTAGCCACAGTATTTATGCAGTTGCTTTAGTAGAATCTAAAGTAAGATTGATTGTCTTTCCCCTAGAGCTTAGAATGAAAATGTATTCCTCAGTGGAGTATAATTTTCTCCTTGAAAAAATTATGTTATGTCCCACTTCTAACTTCTTAGTATTAATGTGTGCCTATTAGCTAGGTTAATGACAAACAAGCTGCCTGTAAATTCACAAGTTCTATTTATCACTGGATGCATATGTTCCAATGCAAACATTAGATTCAGGAACAAGGATGGAACCCTGGGGTCCCGGATTCTAGGCAGTCTCTGCTTGTTAAATTATACTTGGCTCCTATGTGACTGTAAGATGTTGGGCAGATGTTATCAAATATGCTTCAATGAGAGGGGATCATAAAGCTTTTAAGTCATTTATCCTTCTAAATGTCAAGTAACTAAATTGATATTCCCATCTGCTTAAAATCTTACTGGGGAAAAAAGAAAACGAGGAATGGAAATTCTAATTTTCTTTCAAAATGACTTCAGTGTGTTATCATGCCAGGGACATCTATTTTTGATGTTTCAAGTTTAGAAAAGAGGATAACTTTAGCGGCTCTTTTAAATTTTATTTCTTTGAAATGCCAAATAATTATGTGCATTTTCTACATCAATGATTGAAAGCAACAGGGTTTGTTCTTTAAAGAAAAAGTGATAAAATGTTAGGTTAAATATGGTAATTGGCCAGCCATTGTTGGGAGTTCTTTCCACATTTGTCTTTCTTCTTTATTACCACAGCTGTGAGCTCTCTTTTTCTTTGCCTCTGTTCTCTCTACCAGCATGACCTCAATTTTCCTCTCTGGATATGAGTTCCACAGTCTGCTTGCCATCCTCCAAGTTTATGCAACAGATGGCTTAGAAATGTAAATGTGTCCAGCATTTTGTGTTTACATATTGCCATCCATTTGTAAATAAAAGACAATATGTAAATATGGGTTTAATTACAAAGTAGTTAAAATATCTATATTCATGCTTGCCTCATTAAAAGGACAGTAAATGAAATCTTTGAACCCATTATTACTCACCTCTGCAAGGGTGCTTATAGTTAAAATCTATTAGTAACTGTCATGAGCTTCACTCTACTCCAAATGATTAAGTCATATATTAACTCTTAAAGTTTTCTGCTGCTACAAGGTAGCTAACATCACTCCTTCTATTACATAGATGAGAGCAATGAGATTTGAAGTGTTAAAATAGAAGCAGTTTAAAGTCACAGAATTACGCAGTGGCATGAGTGGCTTGAAGGGGGAAGAGAGAACTGGACCTGGAAGAAAAAGGGGACCACTATGTAGAAATGTCGACATAGTTCTAGAGATGATGGTTGGCTCATGTCTGCAACCTTAGGAGAACTGTGGTGGCTTGCAGTGGGGAGACTGGGGATTCAGAACTCTGGTGGTGGGAACGATGTGAAAGTATACCCCCAATGACATGTAATTTTGTAAATCAATATTAAATCACTAATAAAATTTAAAAAATACTCAGGACTTATTCATTTACAAGCTGGGGCTTAACACATGTGATTCCATCACTCTCAGACTACTTCATTTAGATAGAGAGATGGAGAGATGCCACAGCCCCCGTGTCTTCGCATTCCCCGGAAGTGGCAGATTCAAACATATGTACCATAGTACATGGCAGGATCCTACCTGGTGAAGTATTTCTTCTGCCTGAAACTTGGTTGTTTGAATCTTAGATTCTGCATTAGTTTACCTGTGCTGATAGCAGATTACTGCAATGTTATGGATTAAACAGCAATTAAATTACATCACAGTTTCTGGTGCCAGAAATCTGAAATGGGTCTTACTGGCTGAGATCAATTTGTTATCAAACTGCATTCTTTCTCAACTCTCTGACACAGAATCCAGTCCTTGTCCTTTCTAGCTTCTAAAAGTATCTGTTCTTCTTGACTCATTATCCCCTTCATCCCTCTTCATAACCCATAGGAATGCCAGAATCCTTCTTGCATTGCCATCTCTCTGATTTTCACCTTTTGTTTATCATTCTACATTTGTTCCTGATTATATATATTTTTAATTTATTGCCCCTGGTTTACTGATGGCTCTTGGTGCCTGCACCATGAATCCAATTCTTTTTTTCTCCCCCCTCCTTTTAAAATTTTTTTCTGTATCCCTCTGGGAATATAGACCAAAATTCTTTATGGGGTGCAGAAGGTGGGAGGTCTGGCTTCTGTAATTGCTTCTCCACTGGACATGGGCATTGGTGCTGGGAAATTGTGCCAATGCAGTCACATCTGCCATGTTGTCCCCTCAGGCTACTGCTAGTTCCCTGGAGAGCTGGGACATTCTCGGAGTGCCTGTTCAGCCATGTTGTGCCCTCAGGACATTGTCTATATCCCGGCGATATCTGGAGTGCTCTGGTTAGTCCTCACCCCTCCCGTTCTCACGAGAGTTATCATCCTATCCTGGAGTGCTATGGTTACTCCTCCCCCTTTCCATTCTTGCAAAAGCTACTCCTATAAAAACCCTTCGTTTTCCGCACCTCGCTCTCTTGCTGGCACTCCACTCTGGTGTTCAGATGCAGGAAAGGTTACTGCGTGAGGTGGCCATTTTCTCTACCTCCACGTGGCCCAACATGCTTCTCTAACACCCAACTCTGAGGTGCCAGTGCGAATAAAGATTTGTGTTTCCTCTTCGCTCCAGACCCTCTCTCTCTCTTCTCTGCGGCCCGCGCACTACAACATCTGGCTCTACAACACATTGGCAGGCTGATTCATATCCCCAGCCGGTCTCTATCTTTCCCTCATGAGGTAGGCCTCTGGAAAGGTGAAACTCTGGGATACATTGGTGAAGTCATATGCCCAGGGAAGTCAGGAATGGCATCTTAATAGTATATGCAACTTGGTGGCTGACAGAAACAGAAAAATAGAGAGAGAAGGTAGGCTAGAGGGAGAGCAAGAGACCCTCATCACTACTTTTCCACTTGTGAAGATCTGCCCTCTGCAGGTGAGGATTTGAACCCAGGTCCTCCTGCATGGAGCACTGTACCAGGTGTCTCCTTACTCTTCTCTTTGTAAAGATCCTTGTGATCATATTGGGTCCCCCTAAAGTCTAGGCTAATTCACTCTTTTTATTTTTTAATTTTAATAACTTTTTAGTATAATTTTTACTGGATAAAGACAGAAAGAAATCAAGAGTGAAGGGGGAGACCAAGAGGAGAGAAGAAAAGAGCACCTGTAGTTTTGCTTCACTACTTGTGAAGCCTTTCCATTGCTGCTAGGAACCGAATTCTCAAACCCGGATCCTTGTACATGGTTATGTCTGTGCTCAACTTCCTCTGCCCCTATTTACTTTAAACTCCTGTCAGGTGTGGAAGCAGGTGGTGGCACTCCCAGTTAAGTGCACATGTTACCATGTATAAGGACTCAGATTCAAACACTGGACCCTCACCTGCAGGGGAACAGTTTATGAGTGGTGAAGCAGATTCATAGGTGTTTCTCTTTCTCTCTTTCTTTATCCCTCTCTCTCTATGTTTCCCCCGTCAATTTTCTCTGTCTTATCTAAAAAAAAAAAAAAAAAAAAAAAGGAAGAATGAAAAGAGGCAAAGAAAATGAGAAAAAAAAAAACACCATCCGAAGTGGGTTGACTCATTGTACCAGCACCAGGCCCCAGCAATAATCCTGGTGGCCATAAAAAATAAATAAATGGAGGTTCCTAGAAGATGGCAGACTGAGAAGCTGCTAGTGGCTTGAGCTCTGACCACATCTTCTGGAAATGAATTGAAAACAACATTGGAGGAAAGGAATGGCAGTATTAGGGAAACAACAGTTGAGACCCCCAAAGAAAATACTGATTATCTTGAGGCAATTAAAGAACTGAAAGCTGAAATAGCTGTAATGAAGAAAGAAGCTGAGGCAAGGGAAAGCAGACTAACAGAGCAGAAGACAGAATTAGTAAGACAGAGGATGAGTTAGAGAAAACTAAGAAAGAGGTGAAAGAGCTCAAAAAGAGATTGAGAGAAACTGACAACAACAGAGACATATGGGATGATCTCAGAAGAAGTAACATTTGCATAATTGGCTTGCCAGAGGAAGAAAGAGAGGAAGGGGAAGCAAACATTCTAGAGGAAATTATAGAAGAAAACTTCCCAGACCTGAATAACAGAAAGGACATCAAGATTCAAGAGGCCCAGAGAGTACCAACAGAATCAACCCAGACCTGAAGACACCAAGACACATCATAGTCACAATGAGAAGAAGTGAGGATAAAGAAAGGATCCTAAAGGCTGCAAAGAGAAAAAAAAAGTCACATAGAAGGGAAAACCCATAAGATTATCTGCTGACTTCTCCACTCAAACTCTAAAAGCCAGAAGAGAATGGCAACATATCTATCGAACCATGAATGAAAAAGGGTTGCAACCAAGGATAAGATATCCTGATAGACTTTCATTCAAACTAGATGGAGGGATCAAAAACCTTCTTAGACAAACAACAGTTAAAGGAGGCAAACATCACCAAACCAGCCCTGAAAGAGGTTCTAAAAGACTTCTTATAAAAAAGAACATCACTATAATACTGGCAATATATCAGAACAAACAAAAAAAAATTTTTTTTTGAATAATGGCACTACAATACATTAAATCCATAATATCAATAAATGTCAACGGCTTAAACTCACCCATCAAAAGGCACAGAGTTGGGGGATGGATCAGAAAACATAATCCAACCATATGGTGCTTGCAAGAATCCCATATGCCACAACAAGATAAACACAGACTTCAAGTGAAAGGATGGAAAACTATCATACAGGCTAACGGATCACAAAAAAGAGCAGGAACAGCCATTCTCATCTCAGACACGATAGATTTTAAATTAAATAAAGTAATAAAATATAGACAAGGACATTACATAATGATTAGAGGATCAATCAGCCAAGAAGACTTAACAGTTATTAACATCTATGCACCCAATTAGGGACCATCTAAATATGTCAAGCACGTACTGAAAGAATTTCAAAAATACATCAATAGTAATACAATAATAGTGGGAGACTTCAATACCCCACTCTCACACATAGACAGATCAACAAAGCAGAGAACCAACAAAGATACAAGAGAATTGAATGAAGAGATTGACAGACTAGACCTCTTGGACATTTTCAGACTCCTTCACTCCAAAAAACTGGAATACATCTTCTTTTCAAATCCACATAACACATACTCAAGGATAGACCACATGTTAGGCCACAAAGACAACATCAATAAATTCAAGAGCATTGAAATCATCCCAAGTATCTTCTCAGACCACAATGGAGTAAAACTAACATTTAACAACAAACAGAAAATTATTAAAAGTCACAGAATTTGGAAACTAAACAACATACTCCTCAAGAACTACTAGGTCAGAGATTCACTCAAGCAGGAAATTCAAATGTTCCTGGAAACAAATGAAAATGAAGACACAACCTATCAAAATACTTGGAACACAGCTAAAGCAGTACTGAGAGGGAAACTTATAGCCATACAATCACATATTAAACACCAAGAAGAAGCTCAAATGAACGACCTTACCAGACACCTCAAGGACTTAGAGGAAGAGGAACAAAGGAACCCTAAAGTAACGAGAAGGACAGAAATCACTAAAGTTAGAGCAGAAATAAACAACATCGAAAATAAAAGAACCATACAAAAGATCAATGAAGCCAAATGTTGGTTCTTTGAAAGATTAAACAAAATTGACAAACCCCAGCCAGACTCACCAAACAAAAAAAAAGAGAAGACTCAAATTAATAGAATTGTAAACGATGCAGGAGACATCACAACTGACACCACAGAAATCCAGAGAATCCTGCAACACTTCTATAAAGAAGTATAGGCCACCAAGCTAGAGAATCTGGAAGAAATGGAACAATTCCTAGAAGCATATGCCCTTCCAAAACTGAACCAAGAAGAAATACAAAATCTAAATGCACCAATCACAAACAAAGAAATTGAAAACATTATTAAGAACCTCCACAACAACAAGAGTCCGGGACCAGATGGCTTCACAAACGAATTCTACAAAACTTTCAGGAAACAGTTAGTACCCATACTTCTTAAGCTATTCCATAAGATTGAAGAAACAGGAATACTCCCTTCCACCTTCTATGAAGCCAACATCACCCTGATACCAAAAGCTGATAGGGACAGAACAAAAAAGGAAAACTACAGACCAATATCTCTGATGAACATAGATGCCAAAATATTAAACAAGATCTTGGCCAACCAGATACAGCAACATATCAAAAAGATTGTTCATCACGACCAAGTGGGATTCATCCCAGGAATGCAAGGCTGGTTCAACATCCGTAAGTCAATCAATGTCATTCAGCACATCAATAAAAGCAAAGCCAAAAACCATATGACTATCTCAATAGATGCAGAGAAAGCCTTTGACAAAATCCAACACCCATTCATGCTCAAAACTCTACAAAAAATGGGAATACATGGGAAATTCCTCAAGATAGTGGAGTCTATATATAGCAAACCTACAGCCAACATCATACTCAATGGACAGAAGCTGAAAGCATTCCCCCTCAGATCAGGGACTAGACAGGGCTGTCCACTGTCACTGTTACTCTTCAACCTAGTATTGGAAGTTCTTGCCATAGCAATCAGGCAAGAGAAAGGAATCAAAGGAATACAGATTGGAAGGGAAGAAGTCAAGCTCTCACTATTTGCAGATGATATGATACTATACATAGAAAAACCTGAAGAATCCAGCAGAAAACTACTGGAAGTTATTAGGCAATATAGCTAGGTATCAGGCTACAAAATCAATGTACAAAAATCAGTGGCATTTCTTTATGCAAACACTTAATCTCAATAAGAAGACATCCAGAAATCACTCCCCTTTACTGTTTCAGCAAAATCAATCAAATACCTAGGAATAAAGTTAACCAAAGAAGTGAAAGACTTGTATACTGTAAACTATGAGTCGCTACTCAAGGAAATAGAAACTGATACCAAGAAATGGAAAGATATCCCATGCTCATAGATTGGAAGAATAATTATCATCAAAATGAATATTCTCCCCAGAGCCATATACAAATTATTAAATACCCATCAAAGTTCCACCAAGCTTTTTTAAGAGAATAGAACAAAAACTACAATCATTTATCTGGAACCTGAAAACACCTAGAATTGCCAAAACCATCTTGAGGAAAAGAAACAGAAATGGAGGCATCATACTCCCAGACCTTAAACTATATTATAAAGCCATCATCATCAAAACAGCATGGTACTAGAACAAAAATAGGCACACAGACCAGTGGAACAGAATTGAAAGCCCAGAAATCAATCCCCACACCTATGGACATCTAATCTTTGATAAGGGGGCCCAAAGCATTAAATGGAAAAAGGAGGCTCTCTTCAATAAATGGTGCTGGGAAAACTGGGTCATAACATGCAGAAGAAGGAAATTGAACCACTTTATCTCACCAGAAACAAAAATCAACTCCAAGTGGATCAAAGACCTAGATGTCAGACCAGAAACAATCAAATACTTAGAGGAAATCATTGGTAAAACAGTTTCCCACCTACACCTCAAGGACATCTTTGATGAATCAAAACCAATTGCAAGGAAGACTAAAGCAGAAACAAACCAATGGGACTACATCAAATTGAAAAGTTTCTGCACATCCAAAGAAACTATTAAACAAACAGAGAGACCCCTCACCGAATGGGAGAAGATCTTCACATGCCATACATCAGACAAGATACTAATCACCAAAATACATAAAGAACTCAGCAAACTTAGCACCAAAAAATTAAATGACCCCATCCAAAAATGGGCAGAGGATATGAACAAAACATTCACCTCAGAGGAGATCCAAAAGGCTAACAAACATATGAAAAACTGCTCTAGGTCACTGATTGTAAGAGAAATGTAAATTAAGACAACAATAAGATACCACCTCACTCCTGTAAGAATGGCATACATCAAAAAGGACAGCAGCAACAAATGCTGGAGAGGATGTGGGGTTAGAGGAACCCTTTTACATTGCTGGTGGGAATGTAAATTGGTACAGCTTCTGTGGAGAGAAGTCTGGAAAACTCTCACAAGGCTAGACATGGACCTTCCATATGATCCAGTAATTCCTCTCCTGGGGTTATACTCCAAGGACGCCATAACACCCAACCAAAAAGAGGTGTGTACTCATATGTTCATAGCAGGACAATTCATAATAGATAAAACCTGGAAGCAACCCAGGTGCCCAACACCAGATGAGTGGCTGAGAAATCTGTGGTATATATACACAATGGAATACTATGCAGCTATCAAGAACAATGAACCCACCTTCTCTGACCCATCTTGGACAGAGCTAGAAGGAATTATGTTAAGTGAACTAAGTCAGAAAGATAAAGATGACTGTGGTATGATCCCTATCATCAACAGAAGTTGAGTAAGAAGATCTGAAAGGGAAACTAAAAGCAGGACCTGAACAAATTGTAAGTAGGGCACCAAAGTAAAAACCCTGTGGTGAGGGGTAGACATGCAGCTTCCTGGGCCAGTGGGGGGTGGGAGTGGGTGGGAGGGATGGGTCACAGTCTTTTGGTGGTGGGAATGGTGTTTATGTACACTCCTAGTAAAATGTAGTCATATAAATCACTAGTTAATTAATACGAGAGGGGGGAAATTAATTGTATGTCTCAAAGTTTTTCAAAACACAAACTCAATCTTTTCAATATATAGGCTGATATTTGATATGCAGACTCTCTCAAAAGCCTAGACCAAGTAGATCAGAAGCAACCAATAGCACAGCTATATACAAGATACTGGGTACTGTACAGCAAACCCTAACAAAAGGACTTTTCAAAGTTAATCCAATTATCAAATAATGTGATGATAACATTAACTATCAATTGTCTTTTTGAACCCTAAGACAGCAGGAACCTCACATCTCCACTATACAGCCTCTACTTCCCCCAGTCCTGGAACCCTTGGATAGGGCCCACTTTCCCGTATGTCTCTCCCAATTCATATCAAACAATATTGCATCTGCGGATCACAACCTAACCAACACAACGATTGCCACCTCAACATGCTTCCTTCAGACTGTGTCCAGAGCCTTCAAGTGTGGAATGACAACCCTTCAACTTCATTACTCCGGTGAGACCTTTCCTTTCATAGTATACTCTAATTTCATCTCAGGTGGTTCACTTTCTAACAAAGTCCCAATACCTAGATATACACCAGTTTCTGTGAGAGAGAGCATATGTTCACACGTATCCGTAAACTACTGCAAAATATATGCCTGAAAGCAGTAGTGCACTAGAGTTTGCAGTGAGTACCCCCCTAACACTTCCTCTCCTCTATTCCAGGCTTTGGGTCCATGATTGCTCAACAGTTTGTTTGGCTTCAGTCACCAGGTTCCAGATGTCATCAGGATGCTGGCCAGGCTTCCCTGGACTGAAGACCCCGTCAATATGTCCTGGAACTCCACTTCCCCAGAGACCCATCCTACTAGGGAAAGAGAGAGGCAGACTGGGAGTATGGACCAACCAGTCAACACCCATGTTCAGCGGGGAAGCAATTACAGAAGCCAGACCTTCTACCTTCTGCAACCCACAATGACCCTGGTCCATGCTTACAGAGGGATAGAGAATGGGAAAGCTATCAGGGGAGGGGGTGGGATATGGAAATTGGGTGGTGGGAATTGTGTGGAGTTGTATCCCTCCTACTCTATGGTTTTGTTAATTAATCCTTTCTTAAATAAAAAATAAATAAATAAATAGGAACCAGGTGGTGGCACACTTGGTTGAGCGGACATGTTACAGTGCTCAAGGACCCAGGTTCAAGCCCCGGTTCCCACCTGCAGGGGGAGAGCTTTGCAAGTGGTGAAGCAGTGCTGCAAGAGTCTCTCTTTCTCCCTCCCTCTCTATTTCCACTACCCTCTTAATTTCTGGCTGTCTCTATCCAATAAAGATAATTAAAAAAATAGAAACAAACACACTCAACTCAGAACTGGTGAAATAGCTCACTTAGGCAGTGAACTGCTTTGTTAGGTGTATGGTTCAGGGTTAAGCCCAGCCACCACAGTGTTCACAGAAATTGTGGTGTTGTGGCATCTTTCACAATTCCTGTCTGTCTTTAACTTTTTTTTTTTTTTTTTGGCTCCAGTTGCTGGAGCATTGTGTTGGCATCATGAATTCACTGCTTCTGGTGGCCTTTTTTTTTTTTTTTCCTTTTCATTTGATAAAACAAAGAGAAATTGAGAGGTGAGGGGGAGACAGGGGGCTGTCTTCCTCTCTATCACCCCCTTCTTCTTGATTTATGATTGTCTCCATCCAATAAATAAACATGAGAGTGAGAGAGAGAGAGGATCCTGCAGACCTGCTTCTTCACCACTTGTAAAGTGTCCCAGCTGCAGGTGGGGACCAGGGACTCAAACCTGGGTCTTTGCTCTTATTTTTTCACTTAATACTATGTGCGTTTAACCAGGTGTGCCACCTCCCAGACACCATAATGACCCTGGGTCCGTACTCCTAGAAGGATAAAAATCAGGAAAGCCATCAGGGGAGGGAAGGGGAAATGGAGTTCTGGTGGTGAGAATTGTGTGGAGTTGTATCCTTCTTATCCTATGTTTTTTGTGTTTCTTTATATATATATATATATAAATAAAAATTAAAAAATAAAAAAAGTATCCAATTCCATTAATTAGAATTCCAATTCTAGTCTCAGTCTTGATTTCTTTGTCATGTTCCCTACTCACATATTCCAGAAACAAGCTGTGGATATATTCATTCAGTATCGTGAATGAATTTTAAAGACCCCTTCTTTGTAGAACATCTTACCATCCCATAAGCTTCTTTTTTAAAAAAGTTTTTTTTCCATAAGCTTCTTTATTTGCTAGATGAACACTGGCTTCTTTATGAAAATATTTTTGCTCTTAAAATTAAGCTTCTGACTTGTTCTCTAAGAACTGGCCTCTGATTATCTCAAGGAATTAAAACGCCATTCCATTGCTCTCAGAGCTTACTATATTTGCACAGATCAGTGTATTTCCCATATTTATTCTCACTGTAGATTTGTTTTCCTGCTTGTTTTGATACATTATGTACATTCTCATTGGGAGAAAAACCCGTCTTTTTACTTGTGTTTCAATATATAATATAATGTCTTAGAAAGTCACTTATTTTTATTTATTTTTATTGATTGATTTATTATCTTTTGTTGCCCTTTTTATTGTCATAGTTATTATTGTTGTCGTTCTTGCATAGAACAGAGAGAAATGGAGAGAGGAGGGGAAAACAGAAAAGAGGAGAAAAAGATAGATACCTACAGACCTGCTTCACTGCTTGTGAAGCAACTCTCTTGAAGGTGGGGAGCTGGGGGCTTGAACAGGGATCCTTGAGCTGGTCCTTGTGCTTTGTGCCACCAGCACTTAACCTGTTGCACTACCGCCAGACTCCCTGTTTTTTTAAGGGGAGTGGCTGACTGAAAGAACTCATACACTATTATCTTTATTCCTTTCAGTCTGCTAATGTGTCTGTCTTAGATTTTAATAGACATTTAAAAAAATTTATTATATTTATTTAGTTTTCCTTTTGTTGCCCTTTGTATTATTATTATTGTTGTAATTGAAGTCATTGTTGGATAGGACAGACAGAAATGGAGAGAGGTGGGGAAGACAGAGAGGGGGAGAGAAAGATACCTGCAGACATGCTTCACTGCTTGTGAAGTGACTCCCCTGTAGATGGGGAGCCGGGGGCTGGAACCAGGATCCTTGAGCTGGTCTCTGTGCTTTGCACCACCTGCGCTTAACCTGCTGCACTACCACCTGACTCCCTATTTTTTAAGGGTACTGGCTGACTGAAAGAATTTATACAGTACCATCTTTATTCCTTCCAGTCTGCTAATGTGTCTGTCTTAGATTTTAATAGACATTAATTTTTTATTATATTTATTTATTTATTTTCCCTTTTGTTGCCTTTGTTTTTTTATTATTGTTGTAATTGATGTCATCATTGTTGGATAGGACAGAGAGAAATGGAGAGAGGAGGGGAAAACAGAGAGGGGGAGAGAAAGATAGACACCTGCAGATCTGCTTTGCTGCCTATAAAGTGACTCCCCTCCCTACAAGTGGGGAGCCAAGGGCTGGAACCGGGATCCTTAGTCTGTCCTTGCGCTTAGAGCCACCTGCGTTTAACCCACTGTGCTACCACCCTACTCCCCTTTAATAGACATTTGTAGTACATCATGTTGAGGATTGGAACACTGGTTAGAAGTATGGTGCTTAACTTTATTTCTTATTGAGCCAAATTTCATGCAGAATTTCATTGATCCCAAGTCAACTTTTGCACTCAGATGAAGAGACATAGAGATAGAAAGCACAACACTGGAACTTCTTCCCATGCTATGGGGCTCCTATGCAGTGGCATGGTTTAAAATTGGGTATGAAATTGTACCGCTCTTATCCCACAGTCTTGTCGATCATTTTTAAATCACTAATAAATTTAAAAATAATAAAATAAAATTGATTGTAGTGTCCAGGTAGGTGGAATAATGGATAAATAGTGGCACCAAGAATGATGTCCTGAGTTTGATCTCCCCCATTGCATATGTCAAACTGGTGGTCTTGTTCTCTCTTTCCCTTTCTCTCTGTTTCTCTTTCACACATCATCCAAGCCTCTCTTGAATAAAAACAGTAGCTTAAAAAACTGGGGTCGTGCTTGCTTCAGCAGCACATATACTAAAAAAAACTAGGGCGAAGGGTAGTGGTGCACTTGGTTGAGTGCACATGTTACAGTGCTCAAGAACCTGAGTTCAAGCCCTTGGTCCTCATCTACGGAGGTGGGGGAGGGGGCTGTGCATGTGGTAAAGCAGTGCTGCAGGTATCCCTCTGACTCTCTTGCTCTTTATCTCCTCACTTTCTTTTTGATTTCTCTATCTATCCACTAAATAAATGAATAAAATATTTTAAAAATAACTGGACTGGGAGTCCGACTGCAGCTCAGTGGATTAGACGCACGTGGCGCGATGCGCAAAGACCCCTGTAAGCATTCCGGTTAGTGCCCCCGGGTCCCTACCTGCAGGGGAGTCACTTCACAGGTGGTGAAGGAGGTCTATAGATATCTTTCTCTCCCCCTCTCTGTCTTCCCTTCCTCTCACCATTTCTCTCTGTCCTATCTAAGGACAACATCAATAACAATAATAACTACAACAATGATAAAAAGATAAGGGCAATAAAAGGGAAAATAAATATTTTAAATTTTTTAAAAAAATAACTGGACTGTATATGTGCCAGGACATGTACTTTACCTGGTGATCTATCTTTCAGCCCCTAGAAGCTTAACTCTAGATAATCTTATAACTAGTAACAAAGTAGCTCTGGGCACTGGGGGGTGGGGGTGGGTGGATGGTACATCTGGTAGAGAACACATGGTACCATGTACAAGAACCTAGTTTCAAGTCACTGGTCCCCACTTACAGGAAGAGAAACTTCACTAGCAGTGAAACAGTGCTGTAGATATCTCTTGTCCTCTGTTTTTCTGTGCTTCTATCAAAAAGAAATGAGAGAAGGAAAGAGAGAGAAAGAAAGATCAAGGAAGGAAGGAAAGAAGGAAGGAAGGAAGGGGGGAAGAAAAAGTGAGTTGGTGAAATAGTGTAATGGTTGTGCAAAAGATTTTCATGCTTGAGACACTGAGGTCTGACTTTCAATCCTTAGCACCACCTTAAACCAGAGCTGAGCGATACTTTGCTCTCTTTCTCTCCACCCCTTTCTCTCTTTCTCTCTCTCTCTCTCTCTTTTTGAGTGTCTTTCCGTCTTTAGACCTATCACTAAAATAAATAAAATATTAAAAGAAAAAGTATATATAGGGGAAATATGGCTGGCTTCCGGGAGCAATGAAGTCATGTAGGCACTAAGGCCTATCAATAATCCTAGTGGCAGAAAGAAAAAAAAAAAGTCTCTATTGCAAAAGAAGAGAAGTGTTGATTTTCTGTTTGGGAGTTATGTTCATTTATTTCAACTTATTGATGAAGAGAAGTTTGAATCTAGGTTTCATCTATCTTGCTACTTATGTGAAACCATGCAGCTTCTATCTGCAGTCTCTTTCTCTCGTTAAAGAGTTATCTAAAGGAAACAACTCAGCAGCTGTCAAAGGTGCCAAAATGAGTCATTGATTTGCAATCAAGATGCCCAATTCCCCTTGCTAATGGATTTGCCAATTTTTCAGGGCCTCTTAGAGTTCACCTTCTTGTCACACAGCGTAGCATTTCAGTTGCCAGTTTTGAAATGAGGGCTATCCCTTCACTGTGACCCAAGCTGTCTGCCCTTCTGTCATTAGATTTTAGTTTATAGGACAAGTTTGTACTTTTCATTCAAATGAGAACTACTGGAGTTAAGGGTGAGAAGATTCATTTTTCATCACAAACGCTGTGATGTTAACAACACCTAATATAATCTGCTGAGTGTGTGTGTTCATTCATGTACGTGTGTGCGTGTGTGTGTGGGGTTAACTAATTCTAACAGACTGCAGGCAATTTACAGAATCAACAATGTAATTATTGATTGATTATTGAAAACAAATAACTTGACATACCAGCTAATCTTACTTCAGAGAAAATTAAAGCCTGGAGCATAGGAATGTCTGTGGTCTTCCAATCAGAAGTGTCTGAAGCAAAGTTCAAGTTCAACTCTGATATCCTATTACCTTACTACTTTACTAGAAAGATGCCCTTTCTTTTCTGATCCCTTAGAAGTTGGTACTAGAAAAATCTATGACTGGTTATTAAACAGTCAGCATATTAAAAGGCTAAAGGGCAGCTCTTAAAAGAAAAAGCCAGTTGGGTCTTTCCTTTGCTCTTCTATCTTCAAATTCAATGTAGCGCAATAAGTAAGGGTAGAAGTTCTGAAGAAGGTCACACAGTTTAGATAGAGGCTTTTAGCCCCAGGAATCTCTCCTTAAGCCACTCTCGGTTCATAAACCACACGTGTTTGTACTCACCCCTGGTTTGGAGGGTTCCTGAGGTAATCCTAATCCTGCTTTGTTGTGTTCTCAGATGATCCTCTTTGCTATGCCTCAGCCGCACAGATTAGAATCAAGAATTCATTTGACGGGAGTAGGGTGGTAACGCAGCTGGTTAAATGCAGGTGGTGCAACTAGAAAATAATCTAAATATTAATTGGATATCAAATGATATTAGGAAATTTCTGGAGGATTTGTCAGTTATGATAATATGATTATGATAAAATGTATTTATGTAAAGATAAAAAACAGGCCTTTTGGGAGTAGGGTGGTAGTGCAGTGGGTTAAGCACAGGTGGCACAAAGCACAAGGACTGGCATAAGGATCCTGGTTCGAGCCCCCGGACCCACCTGCGGCGGGGGGGGGGGGGGGCTCTTCACAGGAGGTGAAGCAGGTCTGCAGGTGTCTATCTTTCTCTCCCCCTCTCTGTTTTCCCCTCCTCTCTCCATTTCTCTCTGTCCTGTTTTCCAACAACAACATCAATAACAACAATAATTACTACAACTAAAAAAAAAGGGCAACAAAAGGGAATAAATAAATATTTTTTAAAAGCATTCATTTCCTACTAGCTAGAGAAAGGAGCATGTTTTCTGCAGCAAATAAATGTTTTTTTTCAAGGCCATTGGAACATTTAAAGAGTTTATCACAATTGGGTGGGGGAGACAGCTTAGTGGTCATACAAAATGACTCTCATGCCTGAGGCTCTGAAGTCGCAGGTTCAATCCCCTACACCACCATAAGCCAAAGCTGAGTAGTGGCTATGATATATATGTATATAAAGAGTTTATCAAAATTAAGTGCTTAAAGCAGTGACTAACATATATTAAACTTTCCGTAAATATTGCCTATTGTTCACAGGAGTGTATTGCAATAAAATAGGGAGTGCTGACTCCCTGTATCTCCTTTTATATTTGGATTTGTGTTAGTTCCTCATTTAGTATATTTCCCAGGATTTCAACTCACTTTCCTTTATTATATTATAACCTTGGACTTTCTGTGGTAAAGAAATAAAGAGAGTATAGTCTAGAGGACTGGCAAGATAGCTCACCTGGATAGTACATCTGCTTTGTCATCTGCACAACCCAGATCTCAGCCCAGTCCCCACTCCACTGGGGCAAGCTTTGGTGCTGAGGTATCTTTCCATCTTCCCCTCTCTCACTATGTTTCCATCTGAAAAAAAAATCAACTCTGAGAAATGAAGGCTCAGGGAAAAATAAACAAAAAACATAGACCTAGAGGCTAAAATATGTCACCACAGCTATGTCTCCCTCCTCCAAAGTCCCAATGTTCTTCTACCACGATGGACCCAATCTACCTTTAAAACCTCTCTAGTTTACTTCCTTGGTAACTTCATATCTAAAGCCAAAGAGTAAGGGTGTTGCCTATAAGTTTGACTTGTTCAGTTTCCCTGCTTTGTTTCTTTACTTCCCACTTAGGAGTGAGATAATTTAATGATATTAATTATATTATTTGTACTGTACAAAGTAGTATATAGTATATTAGAAATATGTAAAGTCAGCATGAATTATAGATCGATATAATACAAATTTTAAATAGAGACTGTAAATTATAAAATATTTTATAGGATATTAATAAAGGTTAATGATGTAATTTAGACAATAAATATGTAAAATTCAGGATATAATCTAATTACTTTCTATACAGACTTAACATTAACTATAAAATACCTTCAGTTCAATATATTACATTATCCACATGGTGTCAAAGTATCACACCACAGGGTTCTTATCCATCACTAATTGGAAAGGTTGACTTGGCAATATATATGGCTATTACCTCAGGGTAAGTAGATTCTAAGGTGATCCCATGATCCACACTTTTTGATGTTCATGCTGTTGTACAACCAACCCCCCCACCTTGACTGTAGGAAAAAATGTATGATTTTTCTCTTTGAACGACAAAATACAACAAAGGCAGAATATACATAATTATGTGTGTGATTTCATTATATGCTAGTCTAATGTATTTTTTCATGAGATATGTTTTGCCTCAATGGCTCTGAAACAGCAGCTGCCAATTTTGAGCTGGCCTGTGACAATGGACATGTGGCCAATAACTAAGGGAAGCCTTCAGTCGATAGCCTCCAAGACACTGAAGCCATCAATCTAGCAGTCTGCAAAAAAGCTAAATGCTGCCAATAACCATATGAGCTTGGAAGTAGATCTTGCCTCAGTTGAGCCTCAGTGGAAATTCTACCCCCCGACCCATGTTGTGATTGTCTCCTTGTAAGATTCCAAAGGAAAAGACCAAGCTAAGCTCTATTCAGACTCTTGACCCAGTGAATATTTGAGATCATGAATTTATAATGTTTTATTACTAGAGGGGTCATTGAAGAGCATATCACAGAATTCCAGCCCCCGGCATTGGATATGCCAGATTTGTGCTCTGCTTCCTCACTCATAAATAAAAAAATCACATAATTTTATATACTAAGACTTTGTATAATTATACTGCATTCAAATATAATACATTGTTTCAATGGAGTTTACTTGTGGCAATATTGTTATGTTGCAATATATAACTAAGCAATACTCCTGGTCCAAATAATATATATGTACTAATATGAGAACACATCAAATTTTAGACTAAATTTATAGATTGTAGAATATACCAAAGATAGAGAGAAATCATAACTAAACAGAAGAGTCTATATCAGTGGCCTGGGTTCTTTAAAAAGGTAGATGGAAAATTATAGGAAACTAGTAGAAACTAAAATATATCAAATTACACATAGAAAAAAGAAATATCAAAGATAAAGATAACAACACAGCCATAGTATAATACTTAAGTTTTGTTTCATTCATGGATCAATGCAATAAACATTTTTAAATATGGAAAGTGTTGATAACTAGAAAATAACCTAAATATTAATTGGATATCAAATGATATTAGGAAATTTTGGAGGATTTATCAGTTATGATAATATTATTATGGTTATATGATAAAATGTATTCATGTAAAGATAAAAAACAGGCCTTTTGGGAGTCAGGTGGCAGTGCAGCGGATTAAGCGCAGGTGGCGCAAAGCCCAAGGACCAGCATAAGGATCTCGGTTCAAGCCCCCGGCTCCCCAACTGCAGGGGAGTCTCTTCACAAGTGGTGAAGCTAGTCTACAGATGTCTATCTTTCTCTCCCCCTCTCTGTCTTCTCCTCCTCTTGTTGGGTCCTGATATCCAAGGAAGACACCAAGAGATGAGAGTGATGCAAAAGCACAGAGTCTTTATTGCTAGCCAGGCTAGGGTGGAGACTATGCACGGACACAGACACAGCTGCTCCAGGTGCTTAACCTCGACCCCCAGTACTACAGGGCTTATATGGGAAAGCTTAGCATGGCAGTTGGGCTTTGTGGTCACCCTTGTAACACACATGGGGAAGTGACTCATGGTCCTTGGTTCAGTTTCTAGTAACTGCTCTAGTTTCCAGTAACTGCTCTAGTTTCCAGTAACCACCTTTAATTCTGGGACTTGTTTTTCTCAAAACTGAGGCCTATTCTATTTCTGCAGTTTTTGGAGCCTGTCATGGAGTTACTGCAGTCTAGTCCCTTCACTCTCTCCATCTCTCTCTGTCCTATCCAACAACGACGACATTAATGATAACTAAAACAATAAAAAAAGGGCAACAAAAGGAAATAAATAAATAAAACACTAAAAAAAAAAAAAACAGGCCTTTTCCATTCACAATACTCACTTGGGTAACCATATATATGAGTTTTTCTGCCACCAAACAATTCTGGAACACCATCTGGATCTTCTACAATTTAACTCAGTTATGATACTATCACCCTGAAATAGAGCCGACTCCCACAGTTTAAAGGCTTGGCCTCACAAACTGCTCCCCTCCTCCAACTTATTGATAGAGGCCAATCTTAGGTTCCTTTTTTATGTTTATGACTGTTTAACTATATAAATCAGACATTCCCACAACCCTGTTCTCACATTCAATCAATTTACTAAAGCAACTCATGATTCACAAAATTCAGAGAAATAGATTATTTTAGAGGTTACCAATTCATTATAAAAGGACAAGCTGTAGGAATGGCCAGATAGAATAGATTCACTGGATGATGCATATGGACAGGGGGAAACATGCAAGCATTTTTTTTCTGGGTACACTTTCCTGCATCTCTACATGTTCACCCATCCTGGAAGCTTAAAAACCCCTTCTTTTAGGGTTTATGTGGAGAATCATTTACAGGAGTATGACTGCTTAATTCATTGTTTAGTGGTGATTAAATGAGACACCTTCCTGAGGCTGGAAGGTGGTTCTGAAAATTCTAACCATTTAAACTAACAGCCTTAGCAACCATCCCCCTGTCCTTAAGGCTTTCCCCAAATCTCTCATTAGCACATAAAATCAAGTGTCGTTGGAAGGGGCTTGTCTATGAATAACAAGATGCTCCATTCAACACCGTTACTCTGGGACTTTTGCTATCTCAGGTACTGGAACTTCTTGAGGGAAAAAGACTAAGTATTGAGCAAAAGATGGTCTCATTGCTTTCTCTTAGGAAGTTATGAGGATTTTTAGGAGCTGTGTGCTAGGAATTAGTACAAAGAGGAAGTATGTATGACTTTTTAAAAAAATATATATAATATATATATTATAATATATATATATAATAAGTCATAGCACCAAACCTTATTATTACAAGCCGGTGGTTAGTAAGATAAAAATCTCATAGTAGCTGATCTTTTTTCAAAAGCCATTTATCAGAATTTATGTGTGAAAAATAAAGAGAGGCGTGGTCCGGGAGGTGGCGCAGTAGATAAAACACTGGACTCTCAACCATGAGGTCCCGAGTTCAATCCCCTGCAGCACATGTACCAGAGTGATGTATGGTTCTTTCTCTCCTTCTATCTTTCTCATGAATAAATAAATAAATTCTTTAGAAAAATAATAAAGAGAGGCTGGTATGCTCATACTGAGACCAAGATAGTAATTACTGAGTTAGTGTGGATGGAGTCTATGAGTATGTATATTTGGCTGTAGTTTGAACTTTCTTGTGTTAGAAATATTTAAAACACAGCAGTTTGGATGAAAAAAAATGTGTGCATTGTTGAAATAGGATGCCAGAAGTCCAGTTTTGACCAACACTGAATTATTATTTTTAACATTCAATAAAACTGTTAAAAAACTAACCAAGAATGGTAGATGTTTGAACAAGCTCTTTCATGTGTTATGGTTTATTCCTTGGATCATTTCACAAACTTTTGAAAGTTATTTTATTAACAGTGAATTCTTCCAGATCAACTCATATTTAACAATCATTTTGACATAATGATGGTTATTTTTATTAATTACTCTGCTGCCTTGAAGGATGGAATGCCTAAGTCTGCTTTTATAAAGTCCCCAAATCACAAAAAGTTTAGTAAGTTTATTTACTTTAACTTTTTTGTTAACATGTGTGTTCAACCAGGGCCACCACCTGGCCACTTGGACACTTGTATACAAAAAAAATAAAAGTAGATAGGGCAATCATTTGTTTTGTCTGAGTTGGATGGCATTTTATCACACCTCTAGTGGTTATCTGATAAGTGCTCCTGAGTGAGTTATGGAAATTCACAGCAAGAAAATACAATAATATATCAATGAAACTCAAGAAGTCAGAGAGATTTGAAAATAGGTCTGGTAATTTACCGGTGACTACTAGGTTTAAACACTATAAACACTGAAACGGTGCTAAATGTCACTGAGAGATAATTTATCAGTTATAGCCTTAAATTGTCTTTTCTCTCTCTCTCCCTCTTCTCTTTTTCTCTTTCTTCCTTTCCTCCCTCTTTCCAAAAGTCAATCTCAAATTACCATTTTTACTTAAAACCTTAAAGTTTTTTCTAGGATAAAGTGAAGAAAGTTTTTTGTTGTTGTTGTTGTTGTTGTTGTTTCATTTATAGCTCATCAGCTTGACTGTCATTACTGACATGCAGACTCAGTCTGAAATCCTGGAACCACATGGAAGCTCCATGACTTCATAAAACATGTTGGTGCTGTGCTGTCTTCTCAGGTCTCTGTCTCTTTCTTTGTGGCTCTATTAGGGAAAAAATATGGCTTAAAGTGGTAAAAATGCATGTGCCTGAGACACTGGTTTCACTGAAATAAAAATGAGGAGGAGGAGGAAAACTCAAAATACATAATGACTTTTTCAGAATTTGACCCTCTGAAATGGACTTTCAAATATGACTAGTCTGGATGGGAATACAAATCATTCTAAACTTTCCATCTTGGAATAGAAGTAATTAAAATGAATTATTTGATAAACTTGGGAATATGGGAAGTCTATTTAGGAAATGAGAAATAGAAACAGAACAGAATTCCTCTAAACTCCCTAAAAGAGAATTGTTGCTGTGTTCACATAGTTGGAGTCTAGGCCCCAGAGTAGTAACTGTTCAGTCCTGTCTTGGTTTATTCTTCAGTCCCTAAGCTGTGACAACCTCTGACTCTTACAAATGTAGGTGTCTCTGCTCTATGGAGGCGAGTGACTGCACAGGCAGGAAGATCTGAGACACATTGATTAAAGTGCCTGGCATCTATTAATAGAATTGCAGATGAGGACACAAGTGTTTTAACTTAATTATGCCTCTAAGACCTAAGGAAGTGGCTTGTATTGATTCTTCCAACTGGCACGTGGACTTGGTGAATGAAATAAAAATCTACCTGTTTTCCCTGCTTCTTTCATAGGTTCTGTTTCTTGAATGAAATGCCTACTATGTGTCAACTACATTGCTTTCATTTTAATAGCAGGCACTAGTTTGCTCATTTCATAAAAGAAATGCAAGATGCAATCAATGAATTCATTTCCTCAGTACTGTAAGTGAAATAGTGTATAGAAATTAATGGCAACTGCTTGTACTAGGCCACTCTTAGCCACCAGTAAATCCTAAACCTAACCCCCTCTTCTTCTTGTTGTGTGTAAAATCCCTGGTAGATTTAAAGCCAGCTTCTGGTATTTGTAGAAGTCCTGATAGCCTTTGACCTTTATGACCTCTGTCCATCTTTTAGTCCTTTTATGCATAATGTGATTTATTTATTTATTTATTTATTTATTTATTTGTCAATCTTCCTTTTTGTGTAAAAGAGAAGTCTTACTGAACATCTGGACCCAGGAGCTTTTTGGCATTAGCCGACTCTGGGTCTGGCGCTCTAGAAACAAAAACTCTGTTTTTAGTAACCCCTGGGTGTTGTGACTTTGTTTGCCAATTGCCAGTTTTACTTAAGGGCAGCAAATAGTATAAGCAAAGCCCACCCTAAGACCACCTGATAACTTTAAGAAAAATGCTCGAAGTGAATGAATGGGAACATTTATTTTATTTTTTAATGTTTTTTTTTTTTTACTATTCATTTATTTATTTTAATGAGAGAGATAGAGAAAGATATAGCAAGAATGAGCTCACTATAGCTTATGGTGGTATTGGTGACTGAATTTGAGACTACAGAGCCTCAGGCCTAAAAATCTTTGGCATAACCACATGTTATCTCCCCAGTCCATCAGTGGAAACTTAAATCTATGTTCCCAATAATATGGAATTGGTAGTATGAGCATTTCACAGGTAACATATGACATTAGAATGCTGAAATGTAATAATAATAAAAAGAAACAAATTAAGCAATATTTGCCTTAGAGTGTAAAAGTTAAGGAATTATAACATATTTTACATTTATTATTTATTTGTTTATTTTTTACTAGAGCACTGCTTATTTCTGGCATATGCTGGTGCTCAGAGTTGAACCTAAGGCTTCAGAGCCTTAAGCATGAAAATACCTTGTATAACCACGAAGCAATCCTGATCCCCCCACCCCACCTCTCCCGCATAATTATCTTTTTTAAAAAAATTCTTATTATCTTTATTTATTTATTGAATAGAGACATCCAGAAATAGAGAGGGAAGGGGGAGATAAGAGAGGAAAAGAAACAGAGATACCCAAGCCCTGCCTCATCACTTGCAAAGCTATCCCCTTGCAGTTGGTGACAGGAGGCTTGAACCCAGGTCCTTGAATATTGCAACAGATGTACTCAACCAGGTATGCCACCACCCAACCCTTCTCTACAGTTATTATTATTATTATCACTATTATTTTGAAAATGTGATAGTCTGCCATGCAAAACTTGTATAGAATTCAAGTAAAAACTAT
Source organism: Erinaceus europaeus (assembly GCF_950295315.1). Classification (NCBI taxonomy): domain Eukaryota; kingdom Metazoa; phylum Chordata; class Mammalia; order Eulipotyphla; family Erinaceidae; genus Erinaceus; species Erinaceus europaeus. The sequence goes on from NC_080178.1 coordinate 19,861,901, forward strand.
GCATTTATAGAATTCTATAATTTTAGAGTTCAATAGACTGGTTAAATGGAATGCATTGTTTCAGGATTCAGAACCCTGAGTCGAGGGATAGGGGGTGGCACACCAGGTTAAGCGCACAGTGTGAATATCAAGGACCCAGGTTTTAGCCCCCAGCTTCCCACCTGCAGGAGGGCCTCTTTACAAGGGGTGAAGAAGATCTGCAGATGTCTGTTTTTCCTTCTTCCTCTTTATCTTCCCCTTCAGTCTCAATTTCTCTCTGTCCTATCCAACAATAATAACAAAATAGAAAAAAAAATGGCCGCCAGGAGCACTGGATTCGTAGTGCAGGCTTAGAGCCTGAGAGATAACCCTGGAGGCAAAAAAAAAAAAAGTCTGATGATGCTTTTTTAATGTAAATTTACCAATTTAACAGAGCTTATATTTTTGTTGTTCAGTTTTGTGTATTGTAGGGGGAATCAAAAAGGTAACGGAAGACTATTAAAGAAGTTGTGATTGCACTGACATCTTTAAGAATAGTAAGTGACAAGGAAGGGTGGAGGGAAACAAAATTCCTTTCCTTCCTTTCTTCCTTCCTTCCTTCCTTCCTTCCTTCCTTCCTTCCTTCCTTCCTTTCTTTCTTTCTTCCTTTCTTTCTTTCTTTCCCCCTCTTTTTTTTGCCTGCCTTCCTTCCTTCCTTCCTTCCTTCCTTCCTTCCTTCCTTTCTTCCTTTCTCCTGACTATTGGTGGTATGAAGGCCTCAGGCATGAGAGTATCTTTGGATAACCATTTTGCAATCTAACCCCTCCCCCTAGTATAATGTATGTAGAGACTTTCTGCCTGAGGCTCAATGGTCCCAGGTTCAATCCTCAGCATCACCATAAACCAAAATTGTTATAAGTATATAAATAAATACATAAACAAAAATTTTTCCCTCTAGTCAAGATGATAATAATGGATTGAAAGAGGTCAATCATCATAAATGGATAATAGCTGTACTTATAGCAATAGTTCAACCTGTGGTAAAATACATGATTCATGCTGATAAAAATGATGAAAACATTGAATAATTTTGAAATATAGTTACAGAAAATAAATTTCACCCATTTTAAGGGTTGTGATCATGTAGCAAGGACATTTCAATCACTTCAAAATTTTCCTTCTGTTGTTTATACTAAATGTCCCCCAATATGGACTAACGTAACCAATCACCTGTTTTCCTCTACTATAGAAAGGCTCTGTCTTTCCTAGAATTTTAAATATGGCATTATGCCTTTATGCAATCTTAAAGTCTTCCATCTGCTCAGAATAACTTTGTTGAGTAACATTTCTAACATTGCATATATCTCGGGTTATTTTCTAATTTCTGAATATTATTGAATGCTATCAGTATGCCACATTTTGCTTATTTGCCTGTTGGTGGGCATTAAATTTATTTCCAATTTACGTTACTATGAATAAAAGTTTCTTTTAATTTTTTTTTAAAATTATCTTTATTTATTGGATAGAGACAGCCAGAAATCAAGGGGGAAGGGGGTGATAGAGACGGAGACAGAGAGACACCTGCAGCCCGGCTTCACCATTCATGAAACTTTCCCCATGCAGGTGGGGACCAGGGACTTGAACCTGGGTCCTTGTGTACCACCACCTGGACCCAAATAAAAATTCTTTGAACATTTTTTTATAATGTTGCTTTGTACATATGTGATTGTTTTAAGAGCTAAGGTATCCTCCATGTCTGATTTTTAGATGTACATTTGTATTTGTCTTAAATATCTGGAAATAGAACTACTAGACTGTGAGTTTTTTGGTTTTTTTTTCAAAAAAAAAAGGCAACTAGGGCTACCAAGATAGCTCACTGGGAGGGTGACTGCTTGTTGGTATTCTTCCTGTGGGTTTGGTCTCCTTCCCCCTACCTCTGAGAGAAATGGTTTGGCCCTTGCTAGTTTCATGCCCCTCTTTCTCCCTGACCCGTATGCTAAGGACGTCAAGAGTCCCAGCAGCAGTGGCAGAGGAAGAATGATGGAGAAGCACATGGTGTGGTGATTTGCCCGTTCTTGAATAAAGATGAAACTGCAGCTTCTCAGCCCAGCCGTGTGTCCTCGAGTCTCTGTCTACTGCTGTGACACTAACCTGGCCTGCTGGAGCCTCCAGAACATTAACAACAAATGGCGCCCACGTGGACCTGACCTACGCATCTCTCAGATAAGTGAAGACAATTTGGCTACCTATGTACTATGGCCTTCTCTTCTGCTTGTGAAGAGATCTCCAAAGGCCTCTGCCCTTTCTTCACGAGACTGTTTCGCTATTTCTGGAACATTTATCTCTGGACCACTCTGTGGTTTTTGCCCAATGCCAGCCCGCATGAGCCGGCTTTCCACCGTGTGGCGCAGGGCATTGGTTGTGGGCGCTGCTCGGCTGCTGAGAGCAGGGCAGCAGACATGGCGGCCTATCCTGGCCACCACCCCAGGGCACCTCGGCCCGCGCCTTCTGCACGGCTGGCCCGCCTGCCCTCATGCTATGAAGTCCGGATAGATCCCGGACCACCCAGAGACACCGCAGGCTCCCTGTTGAAACTGGGCCCCCTGGCCGAGATCCTCAGCTCGGGTCTGAAGGCAGATGAGCTAGAATACGCAGCGATTCGTCCAGAGATCGCAACCTGCAATTCCTAGAAGTGAAGCTGCCCAAGAGGCCACCACTGGACAATGCACTCCCTGAATGACTAAGACAGTACAGATCTGAATTCCTGTTTGAAATGACATGTCTTCGTAACAAAAGTTTCTCTCCTTGTGTATTAAAGACCATGTTTACATGTGTGTTTAAAGTTTGGTAACATTAACTTTAAGGTTAAAAATGTAACTTTGAGGCTAAATTCTTACCAGACAAAGTTAAATGAAAAAGGTTTTCAACATAATTCTCATAAAGATAAAATTAACTTACATTTAAAGTCTGAGCTAAAAATTAGTTAACAATCCATATATTTTAACTAAGTTGGTCTTAAAAAAAAAACCTGTGCATACCTAGGGTGTGTCTCCATCTTGAATGGGTGTAACAAAAGGTTAAATAGACTTGTTGATATGTAAAACTCTCGATTACCTTCCCTATTAGAAATGGTAGATTACACAATGGCTATGCTAATGATACTCATGCCTGAGGTTTTCTTTCCTTGATTCTCATGTTTACCTTTTCACATTCTATTGTTTAAACTTTAACCAACCTTAAAATCATTCTAAAAAAGACTTATGCTGGTCTTTGTGCTTTGCGCCATCTGCGCTTAACCCACTGCGCTACAGCCCGACTCCCAATTTCTTTCTTCTTTCTTTCATTTTTTTTTTTTTTTTTTTTTTTTTACCAGATCACTGTTCAGCTCTGGCTTATGGTGGTGCAGGGGATTGAACCTGGGACTTTGAAGCCTCAGGCATGAGAGTATCTTTGCATAACCATTAAGCTGTCTACCCTTCGCTTACCACTAGGGTTATCACTGGGACTCAGTGCTTGCATGACAAACTCTGCTCCTGGTGCCATTTTTTTCCTTTTTATTTCTTTCTTGTGTTGATAAAGGCAGGGAAAAATTGAGAGAGAAAAGGTAAGGGTACATAGTACTAATTGCTAGGATCTGGGTTTTAGCCCCGGCTCCCCACCTGTAAGGGGATGTTTCACAAGAAGTTAAGCAGGTCTGCAGGTGTCTACCTTTCTATCTCCCTCTTTATATCTCCTTCCCATCTCAGTTTTTCTCTGTTCTAGCCAATAAAAATGGGGAAAATATGTCTGCCAGGAGCAGTGGACTCATAGTGCTGGCACTGAGGCCCAGTGATAACCCTGGAGGCAAAAAAATAAATAATAGATAGACAGACAGACAGACCGACAAACAAAGGAGACAAAGGCACCTGTAGCATTGCTTCAGCACTTGTGAAGTTTCTACCCTGTACATGAGAGTTGGGGACTTGACCTTGGGCCATGACTACTCCCTACTTCCCCCTCCTCCCAGCCTTGGTAACCATCATTCCACATTTTTCTAATTTGGATATATATCTTGACATACTTTTATTATGTATATGTGAGAGAGACGTAGAGAAATAGAGGTGAGAAATGGTGTAGATCACTACTCTATTAATTATGATATTTGTGATTTGTTATTTATAATATTTTCTTGCTGTTGTGTGACTTTCATATGGAAGACATGCCTTCTACCAGTGAGCCAGATTCTAGGTCCCCATTGCACAAAATTCATTCCCCATGCTACTTATAGAAAGTTTAGATTTTTCTATTTTTAGCTTAATATAGGTAGCCTGTACAGTTCCAGGAATTCATATATATATTTTTTTCTAGATAATCCAGTTTGTCAATATCTAGTGAAGTTTAATCATATAGAATGTGATACTCCACACCAATGTGTATAATTAAGAGTAATGTGGGTCCTTGAGCACTGTAACATGTCCGCTCAACCAAGTGTGCCACCACCTGGTTCCTATTTATTTATTTATTTTTTATTTAAGAAAGGATTAATTAACAAAACCAAGGTTTTTGTTAAAAGTACTTATTTTAACAAACTTTACAGTAGTCCTAATTAAAAAACAATCCAAATATCCACCAGAAATAGAATGAATAAATTCATTGTGACATCTTCCTAATAATTGAAGCCTCGATAGCAGCTAAAATGAGTAAACGATACCTCACATGGCAATATGGATGTGTCTCATATTTTTTCTGTGTATAGTGATTATTTATAATTTAATTTTTTACTTAGTATAAAAAATGTACTGTAGGAAGGCCAGCTGGGGATTACTGCTATGCTCAATACAAAAGGATTAGTGAGTAATTGAAGAAGATTCAAAGGAAATGTGTTCAAGGAATGTCTAGTGAGGCTGAAGAATGGGTCTCAGTAATTACATTGTTCTCTCTTACTGTATCATGAGCTAATTATATAAAGTACTTGTATGTATATATGGTTTGATAAAAAGGTGGTTTCAATTTTCCCCATGTGGATATAAAATTAACCTTGTACCATTTATTAAAATGTATGTCTCACCCTTTTATTATTCTAAAGGAGTAGGATTTATTACAGTCCTTAGTTTACAAGAAACTAAGACAAATAATGGCTAAGCAAAATTCAAAATAGTAAGACAACTTAATAATAGCAACTTTTGCTTTTTTTTTAACTTTTGCTTTTATTGTAATAAAAAATATACTAATGATGGCTGACACTAAAATAGTAGTGATTTAAATCATGAAACATTAATTTCATGATCTCCTTTGTCATCCAAAAAAGATATGAACTAAGTCCTTCTGTTATCTCTATTTTCATAGGAGAAACTAAGTATTAAAAAGATGAAGGGTGTGGTCTGTGTGGTGGCACAGTTAATAAGGTGCTGGACTCTCAAGCATGAGGTCCCAAGTTCAATCCCTGGCAGCATATTTACCAGAGTGATACCTGGTTCTTTCTCTCTCCTCCTATCTCTCTCATTAATACATAAATATATTTTTTAAAAAGATGAAGGGATAATTACTTTTTTTTTTTTGCCTCTAGGGCTCGGTGCCTGCTCTATGAATCCATTGGTCCTGGAAGCCTTTTTTTCCCCTTCTGTTGCCCTTGTTCTTTATCATTGTTATTATTGTTGTTATTATTGCTGGCATTGTTGTTGGATAGGATAGAAAGAAATCAAGAGAGGACAGGAAGGGGTGAGGGGAGAGAAAGATACCTGCAGACTTGTTTTACCACTCGTGAGTTGGCTCCCCTGCAGGTAGGGTGCCTAAGGCTAGGAGGCTCCAACTGAGATCCTCATGCAGGTCCTTGTGCTTTGTGTGTGTGTATATATATATATTTATGGAAATTTGCTAAAAGTGATCATATATTTTAAATGATAACTTATTCTTTCTATTACAAAGCACTCACAGATTTGTCTTTGAGGGTTTGACATAAGTAGTCATTATTCCAAATATTTTATAAATCACAAACAGAAGAGATAGAACAATTTGAAAGCCTCAAATTTGTAAGATTTATTTTCCTATATCAACTTGTCGTATGTGGCGTGTAAATTGACCATAAACACCATCATGTAGATATTTTAATATAAAATTCATCTAAATGTTTTAATTCTTATCTTTCTCTTACTTGCACAGTACTGTCTTATGACTGGAGCTGCACATTCAAATTTTGCACAAGTTCAGATACTAAGATTGCACTGCTTCACCTGCAAAGATGTTAATATGCACAACTAGACATACTGTTTGCTAGCTATTGTTTCACTGGCTTTTTTCTATTAGTCTGCTTCTCTGCCCCTTTCCCTCATGGAATAAATCTCTGGGTTTCTAATAACTTGCCAGTCTTAATTCTTTATCATTAAGTACTTTTTATTTCCCAAGGGATGTCTTTTCTCCTGGAACTTTGACCTTTGAGACCTTACTGAGCTCATTATTATTGCCAGTAGCAAGACACCTAACCCTCATCAGAATTCTCTGACAGACACTTCCTTTTTTTTTTTTTTTTTTTGCTTGACATCAGACATTTCACTTTCTGACATCTACAATTTTGTAAGAATTTCAGTGGCTGCTTCGAGCCTGAATTTCATCACCACTGATAGCATCAGTGTGAACTGTGTAAGAAACTCTCTGTCATTAATGGTTTAATCTGTCTGTTAAATGTATTTTTTACTGTTCATGCTTGGTGAACCAAAATTAATCTCACTTATTTGCTTATTCTGTTGGTATGATGCTAGATCATTTCCTCACTCTGTTGCTTCTCTTCCCCTCTGTTTATGCCCAAATATTTATTTATTCCTTCAGTAAATACTTATTTATCCTATATTGTACCATATGATTAGAAGTAAAAAAAAAGGCAAAACTGAGAAGATTATTTAACACATAGTAGGTTCTCTAAAGTATTTGTTCAATAGAGGGTTGAATAAACAAAATAATGACATAAAGTTTGTTTGACCTTTTTACATTTAAAAGGATTACTATCAAGTAATCCTTTCTTTTAAAAAATATTTTAAAATTTATTTTCCTTCTTGTCCTTGTTTTTATCATTGTTGTGGTTATAATTGTTGTTGTTGTTGTTGGATAAGACAGAAAGAAAAGGAGAGAGGAGGGGAAGACAGAGAGGGAAAGATAGACACCTGCAGACCTGCTTCACTGCTTGTGAAGCAACCCTCCCCCCAGCAGGTGAGGAACCTGTGCCTAGAACCCGGATCCTTGTGCTTTGTGCCATGTGCGCACTTAACCCGTTTAGCTACAGCCCGACCCCCTGAGCTTGTTTGATCTTTTTATGAGAGTAATCCATAAATTCATCAGACCATATCATAGGTTACTAGCACTGATGAGGGAATGAGCATGTTTTACCTCTAGATATAGATTAAGAAGCAAAGGAAGAGATAGGGCTACAGTAGCGCAGTGGGTTAAGTGCACATGGTGCGACCAGCGCAAGGACCCGCACAAAAATACCGGTTCAAGCCTCCTGGCTCCCCACCTGCAGGGGGTTGCTTCACAAGCAGTGAAGCAGGTCTGCAGGCGTCTTTCTCTCCCCTTCTTTGTCTTCCTCTCCTCTCTCGATTTCTCTCTGTCCTATCCTAATAACAGCAATGACAACAATAATATTAATGACAACAAGGACAGCAAAATGGGGAAAATGGTCTTCAGGAGCAATGGGTTTGTAGTGTAAGCACCGAGCCCCAGCAATAACCCTAGAGGCAAACAAAAAAAAAAGGAGAGAGAAGCAAAGGAAATTATATTTGAGCTTCTGTTGAACTTGAATCCCTAAAATTTAAGTAGAAGAGAGTAAAACAAAACAAAACAAAAGTCTATTTAAAGTATCTTCAAAATAGTTTAAATTTAAAAAGGGTGATAGTCTCATACTATTTTATGATACTAAACTGTGCAGGAAATATGTTAGTGAAAGAATAGTAACTGTTAAGAGTTAGAAATTCACAGACCACAGCATCAAGTTCTATAGCTTTTGTGGTCTCTCAGTATACTTACATAAATAAGCAAGTATACTTATTTTCTTTGCTGTACATTGTTAGAGAGAAAGAACCATTCCCAAAAAGTATTGAAGCTGCAAATTTTAAAATGCAAGTAAAAGCAAATTAAAGTTCATAAGCCACAACTGATTAATAAGCAATAAGGTAGTAGGGTGACTTGTATTCAAAGTACTTGGGCTCCATTGTCATCAATTATTCTTTCCCAGAAGAGTCTGAGCATAACAATACCCTCTTGGCAGGATGGTCTCTTCCCTGTGAAGTGATTAAAATGAAACGGGGGGGGGGTGGGAGTCGGGCTGTAGTGCAGCGGGATAAGCGCAGGTGGCACAAAGCACAAAGACTGGCATAAGGATCCCGGTTCGAACCCCGGCTCCCCACCTGCAGGGGAGTCGCTTCACAGGCGGTGAAGCAGGTCTGCAGGTGTCTATCTTTCTCTCCCCCTCTCTGTCTTCCCCTCCCTCTCTCCATTTCTCTCTGTCCTATCCAACAACGACAACAACAATAATAACTACAACAATAAAACAACAAGGGCAACAAAAGGGAAAAATAAATAAATATAAAAAATTAAAAAAAAAAGATTAAAAAAAAAATGAAACGGGGTATTTACCCACTGTAAACTTAATCAAGACAGGGAGTAGGAGCATTCACTGCTTGTGAAACTTACTCTTGGATTCACTTCTAAGCCCACAACATATGGTTTCAGCCCCCAACATGAAATAAGAGAGCTCTCAGGAAAGGTTGCACTGATTTTCTGTTTGAAACATTTAAATGCATAACCATAATTCTCATTTCTGTTGTCCTCTCTGTGCCATTTGACAAAACCAACTATATTATTTTATTTTTAGCTTTACTATATTTAATCAATTAATTAATTATTGGATATAGGCAGAGAGAAATTGAGAGGAGTGGGGGAGATAGAGAGGAAAAGAGACAGAAAAACACCTGCAGCCCTACTTCACCACTTATGAAGCTTTCCCCCTGCAGGTGGAGACCAGGAACTTGAACCTGGGTCCTTACACACCAAAATGTGTATGCTTAACCAAGTGCACCACCAGCTGGCCCCTATTTATTTTATTTATTTAGGATATAGACAGAGAGGACTTTAGAGGGAAGGAGGAGATAGGGAATAAAGAGAGACACCTGCTTCATCATTCATGGTTTGTAGTAAATATAGTTGTTGTTTTATAGTAATTATTAATGACTTACAGTAAATATAGCTGTTGGTACAAGTGTAAAATTTCTCAGTTTTCTGCAAAGCACTCTCACTCCCAGCCTAGATCCTCCTCCACCACCATGCACCAGGACCTGAAAGTATCTCGCCACCACCCACCCCCAGAGTCAGTTATTTTGGTGCAGTACACCAAATCCACTCCAAGTTCCACTTTGTGTTTCTCCTTTCTGTTCTTATTTCTTAGCTACTCCAAAGACTGAGACTCCAATATTCAAATAGGAGAGAGATGACAAACTACACAAGTACACAAACAAACTGGGGCTGGGTGGTGGTGCACCTGGTTGAGTGCAGATGTTACAATGCATCAGGACCTGTGTTCTTGCCCCCGTCCCCACCTGCAGGAGGAAAGTTTTACAAGTGGTGAATCAGTGCTACAGGTAACTCTTTTTCTCTTTCCCTTTCTATCTCCTTCTATTCTCTGGATTTCTGGCTATCTCTACACAGTAAATAAAGAGAATAAAAAACAATTAAATAACAAGCTTACAACACATACACACACACAGTTGGGGATATGGTTGGTTAGAATAACTTCTCCACAGTACCTTTTCAAGTCCTGGCTTTAGTGGTGAGTGGGTGAGACTAAGTGCCAGGGTTGAGGGTGTGGCTACTGGCTGTTTCAGGAAGCAGATCCACAGCCTGCATGATTGCCTCTGGCCTATCTGCAGTTCAGGACCAATCTGGGAGGCCGTACACACTTGCACTGTTTTCAAACTCCAGTAAGACTGGCTTGAAGACAGGCAATTCCTTTGGATGTTTCCAAGTTTGTAGCCCACTCCTTTCCCACTGCCACTGGAGCTCTTCTGTGTTATCTGTAGGTGTGGTTGGTCTTGTTTTCACTGAAGGTTCAGTCTAGGAACCACACTGGGACTAGTGGAGGCTGGCCAAGATATTGCATTCTCCCGGAGGTTTAATTTCCTGGCTTCCAGTAGCCACAAGCAGCTCACTGCAATTCACTATTCATTCACAATTCACAATTCACAATTCATTCCCCCAGATATTCTCTAAGTACCAAGAGCTTCTTGATAGCCAGCCCTCACTCTCAAGGCAGCCAGTTTGAGCAAGTTCACATAAAGAGTGTTAGGCACCCTTATGTATGTGCCCTATGTACTGCAACATGTGCACTTTACCAGGTGTACCACCCCCTGACCCCTTGTCTTATTTTTCAAATAGATACACGAGAGAGTAGAGAGGCAGAGAGAGAATGAAAGAGACTACAGCACCAAACTTCCTTCAGTGTGGTGGGGGTCAGGCTCACTATTTTTATTTCTTACTTGCTTAAAAAGAAAAAAACATGTTTCCCTTGTCTTCTAGAGATACAATGATAGTTAAATTAAAAGAATAATAATTAGAGGGCAGGGCTGTGGCGCACCTGGTAGTGTACACATGCTATAATGTGTAATAACCTGCCCCAGTTCAAGGCCCTGGTCCCCATTTGTAAGGGAAAGATTCACAAGTGGTGAAGCAGTGCTGTAGGTGTCTCTTCTCATCTCTATCTTTCCCTTCCCTATTGACTTTTATAATTAGTTTATTCATTTATGAGAAAGAGGAAGAGACTGAATCAAAGAAATACTCTGGCATACGTGATGCCTAGGATTGAACTCAGGACTTAATATTTGTAAGTGGGTACTCTAACTGGTGTACCTGCTCTCAGGTCATAATATATATTACCGTGAGCTACTTAGCATTTGAAACCCTTCTTCTATGTGTAAAAGTCTTTGTTTGTTTGCTTATTTTAGATAATGTTCTTCCTCCACTCTGGAAACTGAAAACATTGGACATCTGTTTTATCATCTTCCTTGGTAGGTAGGAAAGCAAATTTACTTCTCATAAGCATGATTATAAACCCATGCATGACATATAATGTACATGTACAGCTTTATTATCAAAGAATTAGAGATCTTATAATAATGAAAAGAACTGTGATTCTTATTGGAGTCTAATTCATCCATGTCTTAGCCTTAGACTTGGATTTAGAATCAGTGATGCAAATCAGGAAAGGATACAGACTCAGTCCAGGTGGCAAAGAACAGCAATGGTAGTCTCTTGAGGTAACTTTTAGATGCAGAAGCCACAGAATTTCAAGATGGAACCAGTGTCTAAGATTTTGTTGGTATAAAGTGTGGTACTTGAGAATTTTCATTGTGTTATCACTAGAGGTTTAGCATAATTGTATTCACCATTCACTTTTGTATTTACCAAGATACATGCCATGCATTATGCAATTATCTTAATCTAATTAACTCTAAGTCAAGAACAAAGCGGTATAATATATTCAAATAATTATGTCTAACAATCTATACAAAGGGACCAGATTCTTCTCATTTCCCTCCTCTTCTTTTCCCCTACCTCTGTCACATACACATTAAACAAGGTAACTATTTTTGTTGATAATTAAATGATAAATACAAAATGGCAACTAAACTTTTAGTTACCATCCCTTTAAACAGAATATCAAGAGTCTAGTTTGGCTTACATCAATCAGAACCTCAAAAATGTCTCAAAATTAAGTTAAATTTGATCTTAGATTTAGTGAATAGGTGTTCTAACTTTCAGCTCAGTGATTCACATTCTGTGCAATTACTTTGGCTATTATAGTTATAATTACAATGAAAATTTTAGATTAGGAGCCAATCTTTAAAATCTAGTCCAACACAGTACTTTTATAGAAGAAAACCACAGATAAGAGAAATGGAGAAATGATTAGCCCATGACTACATATTCATTGGTGGTTGCTCTCTGTCTCTAGATTCAATGGTTTCTTCCTGTACCTCTGTGCTCACCATTGAGGCACTAATAACTTACCCTGACTACTAGAGCATTTTTCCTTATACTGAGCCCAAATTTATCTCTCTGGAATGTTCTTAAACCACTGACCTCAAAAAACATAGAGCTATAGAGAATGAAATTAATCTTTCTTTGAGAAGGCCATTATTTAGTTTGCTCAGTATTTCTGATGTCTTCTTAAGGATGAGGCTTTCCTTAAGTCCTACAACTTGATCTTTCCTCACTGTTTTCCTCTGAGTCATCCTCACCATTCTTGGTAGTCATCTGACATCCACTAGCTTATTTTATCAAGTAGTAGCTAGCACTGGACATGATATTTCCCAGTGGATTGTCGCTAGCTTAGAATTTGTCTCATGAATTCCCATATGTTTTGAAACATCTGAATCCCAAGTGACTCATGAAGTCTTGGAAGGGCTCTTGGCATGGTGGAGGTCTCTTCATAAACATGGTGTTTAGACAATTGTCTCTAAAGGAGACTGATGACAGCAGTTATGTAAAATAACACCTGCCTGAGGCACACCAGAAATCTTTTTCTAACAACTTGTTGACTTCAGAGAAGTCATTTAAACCCTTTGGTTTTGGGTTTGAACATGTGTAAAATAAGTCATACAACTTAATTGATCACTAAGGAGTTGGCAAACTTGCAATAGAAGAAAGAATAAGAGGATTTTAATTCTGAGGATATGAGCTATCCTTGCCTTAGCTCTACTACTCACTAGTTGTATAATTTGGGACTGGTGACTAGTGTATCAGGCTTCAGCTTCTTTCTCTTTCAAGCGTACTTTAAGTATATGAAGCTAAAGAAAAGAGAGTTACTGGAAGTTATAGTGTTTAAGATTATATCTCAGTCAAAAAGCACCTCTCTTTGTTAAAATTGTTCCACTAATTCTATCCCCCACTAACCTATGGGGATTTGTAAGTTAGAACCTCTACCTTCAATAAAACAATGCATAGGGCTGAGACGAGTAGCATCACCCTTAACTTGAGTGCACATGTTACAATGTGCAAAGACACCCCCCCCCAGTTTGAGCCCCTAGATTCCACAGGCAAGGGGAAAGCTTCACAAGCAGTGAAGCAATGCTTTAGTTACTTGTCTTTCTCTCTCTCCCTTTCCCCTCTGTCTCTACCCAATAAATAAACAAAATTTAAAAAATGGAATAATGGAAATCCTAGCTTTATAAGAAGATATAACTTCTTTTACAGTTACTCTACTCTTTCAGTTTAATTAGTTCTTGATCAGAACTGGTGGAATTATATAGTAAGTAGAATTTATAAAGAGATTCCTTTGAGTTCCTGTCATAAAAAGCCAGTAACAACTTTTTGAACATGATATCGTCCAGTAATGAGCTGTTTCTAACTTTATTCACATTATAGAAACTGAGCCCATTAACTGGTTTTGAAGGAGGTAGGGATACCAAAGACCATTATATGTGGTTACTGATTTTTCTGGAAGCTGCATCTAAGGATTATAAAGTCAGCAAGCAGCCAGCAGACAACACTGGATGTCTCTCTTCAGTTGAACATTAAGATGATCTAGCTTGTGGCAGAAGTAGTCAATTGAAAGACTGTGTTTTTGTATTTTTTAACAATGAAGAGCAACCTCGTTCCAAACACCTCATTAGCTATAGGAGGATGATCTATGAATTATTTACACAAAAGGACAGACTTACCAATTTTTCTTTGTTGTTGTTCAATGTTGACTTGTCATACTCTCTCCTAGAAAAAGTCAGATGTTAAGCAGATTCAACACTTTTGTGTAGTAATGTCCTCCAGGAAAGACTTTTATTTTCCTGAGGGGGGAAAATGGCCAGATAGATACAGCTTGGTTGAATATTGCTTTTCTTTCTAACAGCTGCAAGATTATTAATGAGGTAGCAGTTAATACTACTGATGGTCAGTACAAGTCTATGTTTCTTTGCACCAAAAATTAAACTTTTAAAAATAAATCCCTGATGAAGACTAAGGGAAGGTACACATTCCACAACGTTGACTCTTCAGGACTACAAGTCACATCAAAATTAGAAGTGATATTTATTGAATGGGATCTATGTGGTTGAAGAAGTCCATAGGGTCCTACAATGTTAGGGCCTTTGTGTAATTGTATATAACCTAAAATTTTGCATTCCTAGCTCCACACTAAAGTGCTAAGTATTATATATATATATATATATATATATATATATATATATATATATATATAATTTCCATTCAATCTTCATGAACTTTACTTCAAACCCAGCTACATTTTGCTGCAGTTTTAAAGATGATGAGATAGTATCAGGGAGGTTATCTGGTGTTTGAACAGGACCTGATATTTTATAAGTTTACTTAGAGCTACAATTACTTTATGTAGCCTACAATGTAGGCTTAAGTTTTATAAACAAACAAACAAACAAACAGTCTGAGACAACTCTCCCTTGCATTGCAAGACTGTCAGACATTTCTGACCCAGTAACTCAAGTGTCTATTTGTTGGGAAACTGATGTTTATCAGCAATTCCCTTTAGTACCTTACCTATCTTCTCTCTAGAGCTTGAAAGAACCATACAATGCAGCTAGTGTTTTCCTTTTACAGATAAAGAAACTGATTCCTAGAGAGGTTAGATTATTTGTTTAAGGCTACCCAGAAAATATGTGAGAGAACCAGGATTCCAATTCAGGTTAGTTTATTCCTTTCTCCAAAAAAAATCCTGTGCCACAATGTAGATAATGATAGATTCCTTAGCTCCATCTATGACTTAATCCTCTTAGAGTTCATGATACTTTGTTTTCAGAGGTATGTCGTCCTGCCATTCTCCTGAAGTATAGAATGAAGATAAATATCTATTGCATGGGATCATTAGGAGGATTACGCGAGGTACAGTGCCTAAGATTCGTATAACAGAGACAGACACAGTTACAGAACAAATGCTAGCAGTTATTTTTGCCACTGCCATTGTAGGGGTGACTTTTTACTTCGTATTTTCTAAAACTCATCCTTGAGTGTGGCAAGTACTCCTTTTCGTATTCCTGTTTTATCTGTGGTATCAAAACTCATTGCATGCTTGAAGACATATGTCTGGAATCTAGACCATACTTTCCATGTTTCCCTTATGGTATTTCCCAGGTGATTAGAGTGCAGACCTCCTCAAGGTGGCCTTGTTATCTGCTGTTCCTCTTCCCCACAGCTTCTTCCTGAGTGTCCAGTTGTCACAGTGACACTGAAAAGCAGTGACGGGCTTGTAGGCTTCCCCTGGGAATCTCTGTAGCCAGTCAGCTCCACCATTAACAAGCACAATGTGAGTGCTGTGTGCAGACTCTCACCAGCTGGTTACAAGTCAGATAGGGCCCTGTCTAGAAGCCACTTATTCCCTGGAGACTGCAGGCTGACACAACAGAACACCCCCCTCTTGCCAAAGCCTAATCAAGCCAAAGGCCCTAACTATCAAATTAGGATTCTTCAGATTCTTCAGGCCTTCAGCAGTAGAATTTATTTTCCCTGCTCACTCCAGGGCATTAACCTGCCTGTCACATTCATCTGCATATGATATTTTCACAGAAGTGTCAGGTAGATTCTTTGGGGAGGACTGAGTCAATCAAAAGGGGGAAAAAAGATGAACCTTTGGAGGTGGTAATAGTTGAGATGGAATCTCATTTTCCCAAGGAGGCAATAACTTTTGGTCTAAAAATCAAGAAATATCCTGGTAATTTTTGAAACTATCTAGAACTCCATGCACATGACTGAGGTAACAGGAAGTGTCTAATTATGAATACTTAAATAGAAAATCTAATATCTTCACTAGGGGTAGCTGGAAAAATCTTTCCCAGCATGCAACTATTCTTTCTAACTGTGTTGCAACATGGAAAAAGGTTTAGCAGTGACCGGCATGATTTTGAATCTCATTTCTACAACGCATAACACTGCAATTTTAGGTCAGACATTTTAGCCATTTAGTCTTCTGTGAACGATGGATGCCTTTTTTTTTCCTTCTAACTTTTTGGTGAGGTTCTAGAGATTGCACCCAGGATCCATGCATGTGCATTACCACTGAGTCACCTCTCTAGCACAGAAAAAAAAAAAAATTTTTTCTTCCAGTTTTTAGAATAGAAGACAGACACACACACAGAGAATATGGGGTAACAAAACAATAACTCTACTGTCTGTGGAGCTCTTCTTTCTGCCTTCATGTGGTGCCAGGATTGAATCCAGAGCCCTATATATATAAGATGGCTGCTTTATCATTGAGACACTTCTCTGTTTCCTTCCTTCCTTCCTTCCTTCCTTCCTTCCTTCCTCCCTCCCTCCCTCCCTCCCTTCCTTCCTTCTTTCCTCCTTTCTTTTCTTTCATCTTCTCTCTCTTTCTCTATATTTTATTTGATAAGACAAAGACAGAAGAATTGAGAGGGGAGGAGGAGATAGAAAGGCGATCCAGGGCATGGCACAGTGGCTGAAACATTGGACTTTCTTTTTTAAAATTTTATTTATTTATTTATTTATTTTTCCCTTTGGTTGCCCTTTTTTTTATTGTTGTTGTAGTTATTGTTGTAATTGATGTTGTCATTGTTAGGAGAGAGAGAAATGGAGAGAGGAGAGGAAGACAGAGAGAGGGAGAGAAAGATAGACACCTACAAACCTGCTTCACAGCCTGTGAAGCGACTCCCCTGCAGATGGGGAGCCGGGGTCTCAAATCCAGATCCTTACGCTGGTCCTTACGCTTCACGCCATTTGCGCTTAACCCGCTGCGCTACTGTCAGACTCCCAACATTGAACTTTCAAGCATGAGTGCCTGAGTTCAGTTCCTAGCTGCATGGGTACCAGAATGATGTCTGGTTCTCTCTCCTCCTATCTTTATCATTAATAAATAAATAAAATCATTAAATAAAAAAGAGTGAGAAAGATAGACACCTGCAGACCTGCTCCTGCTGCAGGTGGGAGCAGAGGCTCAAACCTGGGTCCTTGCACAAACCTAGGCCCTTCCCTTGCACAGGCCCTTGCGGTACTATGTACACTTAATGAGGTGTGCCACCACCATATATCTACCCATTATTATTATTTTTCCCAAATATAATTTTGAGAATTAAAATATTTCAATGAAGTTAGAAAGTTCTGTACCCTCACAGAATTGGCTCAATTCTGGAGAGCCTTCCTTAATCTCACTTCATGTTTGCTGTGCTGTAATGCTCTTTCTGAGAGCTCTGTGAGTTCACAAAAAGACGATTTCTTTTTTATTTTATTTAATACTGATTTACAAAATTATGAGATAACAGGAGTATAATTGGACACTGTTCCTATCCCTAGATTCCTTTGTCTATGCCTGTTTAAGCTTGTGCGTTAATCATTCTGCTTGGTATCTCTTATTCTGGGTGTTCAGAGTAAGAACACCAGGACCTACCAGACAATATAAAGCTTGTGTGTTGCAACATGATTGGATCTATTTCTTGCAGTTGTTATAGCAGGTTGTTTTGTTTTTGTCTCCTTGTTTGTTTTTTGGTCATTGTTGGGACTTTGCCATCCCAGAAATGACTTTTTCAGATAGAAAGAAAAAGAGATACAGGACAACACCATTTTTTTTCAGTGCCATTTTATTCCCATTTTAAACCTGAGTCACACTTATAGTAAAGCAGGTGTATCTGGAGATAGCTCCAGATAAGCAATCTCATAGGCCCTGTTATATTAATTTGCTACCAACTCTGTGACATAAAACAACACAACTGCACTCCGTTAGCATTCTCCAGGCCCAAAGAAGAAAATCATTATTACTAACCCAAAACCATTGTATAAACAGAGTCTTCTTTAATTTGAGCCTTTATGGAAATTTAATTCTTTCCCTGTCTTTTTGTTTGTTTATTTTTTCAAGTTCATGTGGCTACCAGTTTTCTTTTGTTTGTGGCTATATCATTCCTTCTCTCTCCCTTTATGGTACATTTTCTTCTCTTCTGTTTGCTAAATATTGCTGGATTTCCCTCTAACAATAGTGTAGGTGATTATATTTAGGGTCAATTTGGACAACTTAGGAAATCAAGATCCCTAACATGATTATTCTTTTATAGCCAAAATAGACAACATTCATAGGTTCCAGAGATTAGAATGTTGAAGTCTTTAGGATAGGGATATATTTAGTTAACTACATTAATGTTTCTCATTGTTTTTCAGTAATCCTTCCTTCTAGCCTTTCTACCTTTATCTTGTGAATTCCCTGTGGTCTTTTTATAATTATTTATTGTTTCTCTTCTTCCCTACCTTTTGTTTTCCCTTCCTTTATTCCAATTTTTTCTTTCTTTTCACTCTTCCTATAAAAATTACTGAAATTTGCTCAACAATTTGTTTGGCTTCGTATGTTAACTCTCTTTTCAGTCACCAGGTTCCAGATGCCATCAGGATGCCGGCCAGGCTTCCCTGGATTGAAGACCCCACCAATGTGTCCTGGAGCTCAGCTTCCCCAGTGACACACCCTACTAGGGAAAGAGAGAGGCAGACTGGGAGTATGGACTGACCAGTCAATGCCCATGTTCAGCAGGGAAGCAATTACAGAAGCCAGACCTTCTACCTTCTGCAACCCACAATGACCCTGGGTCCATGCTCCCAGAGGGATGGAAAATGGGAAAGCTATCAGGGGAGGGGGTGGGAAATGGAGATTGGGCGGTGGGAATTGTGTGGAGTTGTACCCCTCCTACCCTATGGTTTTGTTAATTAATCCTTTCTTAAATAAAAAATAATAAAAAAATTACTGAAATTAAAAAAATAAAATCACTTGAAAGCACTATTGACTTTTAGTACTTTCAGCATGTCACAGAAAATAAACAATATACAATATGTTCCCTGCCTCAAAGCCCTTACTAAATTTAGGAGGAATTAAGTGAACTTTCTCTTATTTCCTTTGATTTTAGTTCTATGATTACCATTTATTTTCAGCCTTTAACAGTTCTCTCCTGAATACTCAGTGAATCCATAAGTAATTATCAAGGACAACCTATGTTTTGGTGAAGAGGGCCAAAATAATTATAACACTAATCTAAGATGCCAATTACTAAGTAATTATTCAGCTACCACCTGATAATTAACCTGTATTACCTGTACTATCAACCAGCTAACATTTCAATTAGAGCTTGATGTAGGTTACTTAATGTCCTTGAAAGCTGGGACAAAATACAAAAAAGAAAAAGAAAAACAAACACTCCAAATAGTCTACTAATATGCAATTGATTATTCATATTGGATTTGACTCATAGGACTCCAAGCCATTTGGATGGCAGGTTTCTCAGTTGTTTTCAATTAATTTAGCCATTAAAAAACAAAACAAACAAACAAACAAACAAAACCTTGGATAAACACAGCACAACCATGAATGCAATCAGCATTACAAGAAATGTGGCAAGTTTGGGACTATCTTCTTTTTTTTTCCCTCCAGGGTTATTGCTGGGCTTGGTGCCTGCACCATGAATCCATGCTCCTGGAGGCCATTTTTTCCCCCTTTTGTTGTCCTTGTTGTTGTAGCCTCGTTGTGGTTATTATTATTGCCATTGTTGATGTTGTTCGTTGTTGGATAGGACAGAGAAATGGAGAGAGGAGGGGAAGACAGAGAGGGGGAGAGAAAGACACCCGCAGACCTGCTTCACCGCCTGTGAAGCGACTCCCCTGCAGGTGGGGAGCCGGGGCTCGAACCAGTATCCTTACGCCTGTCCTTGTGCTTTGCGCCACATGCGCTTAACCCACTGAGCCACCGCCCGACCCCGGGACTATCTTTTTTACATTCAGAGTGTTGATATATTTTCCTCTTCTAAAATGGTGACAGGAACTCCTTTGTAGAAATCTCATTGGTCCCAGTGTGAATGCTGATTACACGTTTGTCGTACAGATAGGATTTGGGGGAAGGAGACATAATTTAGTGATCGATAATTAAGTCTGCAAAATTTTATGAAAGATATCATGATATCACTCAGCAAGACTAAGCTGACGTGATTTATCTGTCTCAAGTGGCTTAAAAAGAAAGTGCTAGTCAAGCATCTTTTAGGTAAACAGCCTTATCTCCTGTTTATTTTTGTCTGTAGCTAGATAGTAAAACCCAAGGGTTGTTAATCCTTGATGAAATATCAGAGGCCCTGAAGCTGCTCCCTTGCTAATCCAGTGAACTTATTCCTATTATAAGGAACTTACTTGGGAACAGTAAGCAGTGAGAATGGGAGCATGAAAAAGTAAACCTTAGCCCAAGGCAGTTTCATTGAACTTAGAAGAAATGGAGGCTTTGGGTTCACTGGAACAAAGATTTGAGAAGCAGCGTTTTTGTTTTGTTTTGTTTTAGATAGTTCATGATTATTATCTTTGATCAAAAGGACAAAAGAAAGGCATTGCTAGATTCAAAGAAGGTTCTGAGGAAGATATTAATTTAAGGTTATCATCTTGATAATTCAGGACAGTGTGACTTCTAAATAAAATAAATTAAAGCTTCTTCATTTAATTTCTCTTTCTGGCCCACTTTATAAATTCTACCTGGGATGGCAATGAGAAAATAGTAGTATCTCAAATTAATACCAAGCAGAAAAGCAAAAAAAAATACCATAAACAAAATTTATTGATTAGTTAAACACACATGGATCATAATCACAGAAATCTAGATGAGGAAAGGCAATTTGGTTTCAGAATTTCTCAGAGCCAGAGTTTGCAAACATAGATTCTAGAGTAATACCACAAGTTCAAATTCCTGCTCTGTGTGACCTTGGCTAAGTTGTTCAACTTTATAGTTTACCCATTTATAAAACATAGGTGACAATAATATAGTCTCTCATTAATTACGATAAGGTGTAAATTTGTTGATGTGTGGAAAGTTAATGTATGAGATCGAGTTAGAAAAATAATCTCAATGAAAATGATCAATAAATGTTAGTAATTGCTTTCACTATCATCATTTATTTTCATTTCCTCTTCTGTTGAAGAGGGAATAATCCTCCCTCCCTGAATTGTGACACATATGAAATATTGATCCGACTATCTATAATAGCGAAGAGCTTAATCCACGTACTATAGTTACTGACAAATGGGTACATTTGTCCCTCTCTATGAATGTACCCTTCTCTGGGATGTGAGCTATTAATCAAAAAAGTCAATTTTCAGAGAAAGTATGAATCATTCTCTGGTCAGAAGGATATGTGTAGCTGAATTACTTTTCTAGTTCCCTTCCCCTTTTTTAAGAGATCTTTTACACATAATCTTTTTCAGAACATGCCAACTGAAATAGTGATGTGAAGTCACCTTAGAGTATCTGAAGCCATAGACAATATATATCATAAAATATATGCCTATGGGGAGTTAGGAAGATGGCGGCCTGAGAAGTCGCTAACAGCGAGTGCTCTGATCGCATCGTCGGCAACGGTAGGATTTTCTGCCTTTAGCAGGCCAGTCAATAAGGGGGGACACCAAAGAAGTGATTACAATTTAATTTGGGTTAAGAATTAGGTAAAGGTGACACGGACTGGCGGGGCGCCAGAATTCCCAGGCAGTGCCGGGCAAGGCGAGTGCGCCGGGCATTGTCCTCCACCAGCCCAGGAAGGCGGCTCCTCTGCCAATTGCAGAGCGCGGCGGGAAGAGGACCCGGAGAGAGCACTTTAGCTCGGGGGCTTCCTCTTGGGAGTCTCCAGGGTCCACCGCGACCCTGAGGGCAGATCCAAAGACTTCTTGAGTATAGCTCTCATTGGATCAAAGGACTTGGAGCTAGTTTTCATTTTTGAGAAATCCTTTAAAAAAGTCTGGAGTGGGGGGTTTCCCGGAAGATGGCAGACTGAGAAGCGACTAGCCTTGGAGCTCCGGACACATCTCTTGTAAACAATAGGATTTTCTGCCTTTAGCAGGCCAGCCAATAAGGGGCCATAGCGGTGACAAGAAGGAGGTGTCTATAACTTAATTTGGGTTAAGAATTAGAGTAGGGGAAAAAAATTCTTTTTATTTCCTTTTAATTTTCAAGCATACATCCTTCCCGCCGCCCCCCCGCCCCCATAAGCAGTGCCTGGGACCAGCTACTAGCAGGATACCCCATAACACCAAACAGGGTGTTTTTTTTTTTGTTTGTTTGTTTTTTTTAAATTCACTGATACACATTTGGGAAGTTCCTCGCACTGCTCTTTAATTACAACTCTTCTTCTTATCTTCTCCCTTTTCTCTCTCTATATCTTTCTTTTTTTTTTTAATCTTGTCATACACTTCTTCTTTCTTCTTTGCCTTTCTGAATTTGTGAATTACTTTGGGGAAGAAATCTGACCCAGAGTGGACTCTCTATGTGTGTATCTCTGCTCTAGTTCCCTTTACACTCTTGTTACCCCTAGAATATACACTGGATAGTAGATTTGCATAACTGTCTATTCTTGCTATCCTCTCTTTCTTTTCTCTTTCTTCACTGGGATTTGGTTACTATTTTTTCACGGACTGGAGAAATTGTTTGGCTAACTGGTAACGATTAAACTCCTTCAATACTTACTTCAGTTGCTACTGTTATTCCGGAGGTTGGTGAGTGCAATTGTCATAAAGGTATTTAGTACAGTGTTACTTGTGCTCAAAACACAACAACTGAGGAACAACAGAGCATAAAAAAAAGAGAGAAACACACAAAAAAAATGGGTAGATTAAAAACAAATAAAACTGCTAACCCAATGAATGAAGACAAGAGCCCAGAAGAAACCACAAATCAGTCAGAAATAACCATAGATAAGAAAAGTATGCAAGCAATAATAAACTTATTAATCACAGAAATGAAAACAACATTGGAGGAAAGGAATGGCAGTATTACGGAAACAACAGTTGAGACCCCCAAGGAAAATACTGATTATCTTGAGACAATTAGAGAACTGAAAGCTGAAATAGCTGTAATGAAGAAAGAAGCTGAGGCAAGGGAAAGCAGACTAACAGAAGCAGAAAACAGAATTAGTCAGACAGAGGATGAGTTAGAGAAAACTAAAAAAGAGGTGAAAGAGCTTAAAAAGAGATTGAGAGACACTGAAAACAACAACAGAGACATATGGGATGATCTCAAAAGAAGTAACATTCGTATAATTGGCCTGCCAGAGGAAGAAAGAGAGGAAGGGGAAGAAAACATTCTAGAGGAAATAATACAAGAAAACTTCCCAGACCTGAATAACAAAAAGGATATCAAGATTCAAGAGGCCAAGAGAGTACCAAACAGAATCAACCCAGACCTGAAAACACCAAGACACATCACAGTCACAATGAGAAGAAGTAAGGATAAAGAAAGGATCCTAAAGGCTGCAAGAGAGAAACAAAAAGTCACATACAGGGGAAAACCCATAAGACTATCTGCAGATTTCTCAACTCAAACTCTAAAAGCCAGAAGGCAGTGGCAAGATATCTATCGAGCACTGAATGAAAAAGGGTTTCAACCAAGGATAATATATCCTGCTAGACTTTCATTCAAGCTAGATGGAGGGATCAAAACCTTCTTAGACAAACAACAGTTAAGGGAGGCAACCATCACAAAGCCGGCCCTGAAAGAGGTACTAAAAGACCTCTTATAAACAAGAACATCACTATAATACTTGCAATATATCAGAGTAAACAAATTGTTTTTTAGACCAATGGCACTACAATACATTAAATCCATAATATCAATAAATGTCAATGGCTTAAACTCACCCATCAAAAGGCACAGGGTGGGGGGATGGATCAGAAAACATAACCCAACCATATGCTGCTTGCAAGAATCCCATCTGTCACAACAAGATAAACACAGACTTAAAGTGAAAGGATGGAAAACTATCATACAGGCTAACGGTCCACAAAAAAGGGCAGGAAGAGCCATTCTCATCTCAGACACGATAGATTTTAAATTAAATAAAGTAATAAAAGATAGGCAAGGACATTACATAATGATTAAAGGATCAATCAGCCAAGAAGACTTAACAATTATTAACATCTATGCACCCAACGAGGGACCATCTAAATACATTAAGCATCTACTGAAAGAATTTCAAAAATACATCATTAGTAATACAATAATAGTGGAAGAATTCAGTACCCCACTCTCACACTTAGACAGATCAACAAAGCAGAGAACCAATAAAGATACAGAGAATTGAATGAAGAGATCGACAGACTAGACCTCTTGGACATTTTCAGACTCCTCCACCCCAAAAAACTGGAATACACCTTCTTTTCAAATCCACATAACACATACTCAAGGATAGACCACATGTTAGGCCACAAAGACAGCATCAATAAATTCAAGAGCATTGAAATCATCCCAAGTATCTTCTCAGACCACAGTGGAGTAAAACTAACTTTTAACAACAGACGGAAAATTATTAAAAGACATAGAATTTGGAAACTAAACAACATGCTCCTTAAGAACCACTGGGTCAGAGACTCACTCAAACAGGAAATTCAAATATTCCTGGAAACAAATGAAAATGAAGACACAACCTATCAAAATATTTGGGACACAGCGAAAGCAGTACTGAGAGGGAAACTTATAGCCATACAATCACATATTAAACACCAAGAAGAAGCCTAAATGAACGACCTTACTACACACCTCAAGGACTTAGAGGAAGAGGAACAAAGGAACCCTAAAGCAACCAGAAGGACAGAAATCACTAAAGTTAGAGCAGAAATAAACAACATCGAAAATAAAAGAACCATACAAAAGATCAATGAAGCCAAATGTTGGTTCTTTGAAAGATTAAACAAAATTGACAAACCCCTAGCCAGACTCACCAAACAAAAAAGAGAGAAGACTCAAATTAATAGAATTGTAAACGATACAGGAGATATCGCAACTGACACCACAGAAATCCAGAGAAAGGTTTCTGAAAACCTATTCCCCTTAGACAGAGCTGAATATGGATCCCAGATCAGATCAAATCGGTGAGGTGTACAGTCAACAATATTTATACAACCTTCCCCATATTTGGGAGCTACTCTCTTCCCTGATCCAGATTTCCAACCCTTTTTCCAGGCTTGACATCATCTCCCCAGACAATAACTTAGGTCCACTTGCATATCAAAGGTCAGGCTCAGGAAAAAAACAAAAAACTAATATAGTCATGGGTCCTTGGGAATATAACTGAAATAGTCCTACTAGCTATCTACAAAATGGAGACCCCCAAATCTTCATTTGCAATATTCCAGCCTTTAGGTTCATGATTAGTCAACAATTTGTTTGGCTTTATATGCTAACTCTTTTTTCAGTCACCAGGTACTAGATACTTATCATGAAGCCAACTGGACTTCCATGGACAACCTCACCAATGTGTCCTGGAGCCCCGCCTCCCCAGAGCCCTTCCCCATTAGGGAAAGAGAGAGACAGGCTGGGAGTATGGATCAACCTAATAACACCCATGTTCAGCTAGGAAGCAATTACAGAAGCCAGACCTTCCATCTTCTGCACCCCATAATGACCCTTGGTCCGTACTCCCAGAGGGTTAAAGAACAAGAAAGCTATCAGGGGAGGGCATGGGATATGGAGTTCTGGTAGTGGGAAATGTGTGGAGTTGTACCCCGCTTATCCTATGGTTTTTGTCAGTGTTTCCATTTTATAAATAAAAATTTTAAAAAAGAAGAAAAGAAAGATCTTGCAACACTTGGAAATGCAAAGACTAAGTATTAGTTGCTACCCATTCTGAATAAGAATGTCAATGGAACAGACGCATGCCTAGTAAGATCTACCCCTGATGCCCAGAGTCACTAGCAGTACACTCTTTCCTTCTTATTTCCCAACCAAACATAATCTCAGTTGAAAAAAATATATAAAAAGTTGAACAGGCAATTGACCACCCCCCAAACATGTGTATGTCTCACCTTTGAGGCAGATGGCTCCAGTTCACTCAGGACTAGCCCTAAAGGAAGCAGAAAATAGGGGAGGATACCTAAAGAAGACTTCAGTTAAGTCTACCTGTTAGAAAAGAGATGCTGTTTAAATTAGACTTCAATAGATTTAAGGTCAGTAAAGAGGAAGGATATAAATAGTTACTACAGAAGACAACATCCCGAAAGCATAACATTAAAATGACATCTTCATTTATTGCATTTTTATCTCTGAGAAATTCTTGTGATTTAATTTTTAATGAAGTGGGAAAGACACCAACAGATATTCCTATAGGAGGGACCATTCCAATACACAAGTGTCATTGGATTATATGACTATCTTGGGAAATGATGTGTGTATTTCCTTAGGGGAATTAAAGTCTAACTGATTACAGACAGACAAAAAGTAAGGACAACTATGGTTGATGGGGGTTAAGAGAAAAAAAAACAATACAGTCTGACATGAGAGCAAAACAGCCTATGAATTATGCATAGCCTTTCTGAAATAATTCATTTACACTGAGGCACAGATAAATAAAGAAGTTACAGGAAATCACGATCTCCAATTATTCAAGTTGGATCATTTCTATGTACTTAGTTATAATTTCTACATTCTAACTCTGTGTGTAAATGTGTACATACATTTGTATTTTAGAGAAGTGAATTTTACTTGATAAATCTAACTATATCAGACAAAATTTAAAAAATGTGGCATATTTGAACTAAAAAACAAAGCCCATTCTTAATGGGGTATTAATTAGAAATGGGGGGGTAGATAGCATAATGATTATGCAAAGAGACTCTTGTGCCTGGGAGCTCCAAGGTTTTAGGTTCAATGCCCTGTATCACCATAAACCAGAGCTGAGCAGTGCTCTAGTGAAAAAAAAAAAAAGAATATATATATATATTCCAACACCAAAATTCTACAACTCTTACATTAATGCATAAAAATGTCATAATCATTAAATAAAAAGGAAATATCTGTTTATCTCAAGGTCTGGTACATATGGAATTTTACCACCTTTAGGCTGAGTTTCTTCCAAGAAAGAGACACACACATACGGGGGGGGGGGGAGAGAGAGAGAGAGAGAGAGAGCAAGCTTAAGAGAATGACAGAGAAGGGAAGAGAGACCAAGCACTGGAGCATCTCAGCTGTAGCACTCCCATGTAGTGCCAGGGTTGGCATCTGAGCAGTATACATGGCAAGGCAGCTAACCTACCTTGTGACCTATCTGACCCATAAATATTTCTACTTTTTGTTTGGTTACTTCTTGAAATTCACTCACTTTAAGTATACAGTACAAACAATTACTAAATTGTATGTGATAGTCAACAATCTTCCACTTTGTCATTATGACTTTGGAATCAGGTTGTATGGTTTGAATCTGGGGGCCAGTTTGTGGTGCAACTGGTAGAGCACACATGTTACAATGCACAAGAACCCAGGTTCAAGTCCCTGATCCCCACCTGCAGGGAGAAAGCTTTGTGAGTGGTAAAGCAGGACTGCAGGTGTCTCTCTGACTTTCTCCCCCTCTACTCTTGATTTCTGATTGTCTCTGTCCAATAAATAAATAAAATAATACAAAGACTTTTTTAAAAAATGGTGCAGGTGGCACAAAGCACAAGGACTGGCAAAGGATCCGAGTTCGAGCCCCCAGGTCCCCACCTGCAGGGAAGTTGCTTCACAGGTGGTGAAGCAGGTCTGCAGATATCTATCTTTCTCTCCCCCTCTCTATCTCCCCCTCCTCTCTCCATTTCTCTCTATCCTATCCAACAATGATGACATCAATAATAACAATAATAACTACAAACAATAAAATAAGGGCAACAAAGGAAATAAGTAAATAAATAAAAATAGTAAGAGAATCCACATAAAATCATTTATGTACTACCTAGCTGATAGCAGTTATCCTTCAATTCTCTTACTAACTAATTCAGAACATATGAGCAAATGAAGAGCATAAGGTGTTCAAATTCAGCATTTTGTAAAATTGTGAAGTATGAGGAGAGAGAGGGATGCAGAGCCATGACTTTTGAGTCCAGGTGTACTGTTTCTTAGAAAACAAGTTCTGCCTTGCACAGAGTGACAATGGTCTTGATAAAATCTTCTGACTCTTGCTGGAAATTCCATCACACTATTGTTTTATGGAATGGAATGGAAAGAAGAAGAATCTGCTTCCTATCTCAAAAATGTAAAATCCCAAAGTTCTCAGCTGCTGTATCACATCTTGATCTACTTTGAGGTGTGTTACTGATAATCAACAGACCAGTAAAGTTTGTGAATACCATGTATTGTTTAACAAGAAGCAGGTTCCAGGTTATCCACTTAATAGTCTCTCATTCTCCCTCATTTCCATTGAAATACACTTCCCGGAATGGTAGCAAAGAGTTGGTATTTGAGCTAATTTGGGAATTTCAAGTGAATACCACACATACAGATGCCATCTAATCAGGTGCATCTGATAGAGGAGGCTGAGATGAATGACATGTTTGCAAAGATGGTAGAACTGGAGTCAGTTGCTTAGCAGATCCGTCTACCAGCCAAGGAAAACTTTTCATTATTCGTTAGTATTATTGTTCTCCCCTCTGTCTTTGTTAGGTTCGTGTGAACCCTCATAAAAGCCAGGACCCGGGGCTATTCACTATGCTCAAGATGCCTCTGTAGCCTACCAGACTGATGTCCTTGTCAAAGCTCAGCGAGATAGACACTCCCTGAGGACTCCTAGGCCTGGCATCTCTGAGCTCCCTGAAAGCCTGACCTGCAAAGGCAGAAGTCACTGGAAAAAAAAAAGTATCAGGGAGGGGACAAGGAGGAAAACAAAATGTTATACAATATGCACCAGCTCTGCTCCATGAAATCTGGCTCCCAGGTTTCTGGAAAGAGATTGAAGTGACAAAGAGGAGGCTGCTCTGACATGCATCCAGAAGGTACCTTGATGGTGACTGACAGCTTGTTATGCAGAGGCTTAATTGATCCTGATGGCCTCATAAGTGAAAGCCAAGTGCTCCAAGCCAAAGGGAAAAGAAGTGACTGTTAGGCTTACTATCTTCATTTCCTCAACAGTGGTCGACAAATTGCCATTTTACAAGGGGAACCTCCTGCCAAGACGGTTCTGGGTTGTTTTTTTTTTTTGCTGTTCCTATAATTAATTCTTGACCCTGGAGCCTCTGGCATTTATTATACAAAGTTCTCTGCAAGAGGCAGATTATGTTAAATAAGGCAATAAGTCTGAGGGCACTGACTGCAGCTCTTTGAAGGGGGTATGCACAAAGAATAGCCCAGATGAGCAAGGCATGCCAACTTCTGAATCAGGGTCTTCCTGCAGAGGGAGCTCTCAGGAATGAGAGGTAGGCAGGAAAATCCAGGAGAAACGTACTCTGCAGCAATAGTTTCTCAGTATTTATTAAATAACTCTTGCAATTTTGTCCAAATGATGACATAAGTGATAATTGCTCCCTATCACAAAACTGGAAGGTGATCATTCTTATGCTCATGATAGAGATCAGGAAATTCAGACATAGTTAAGATACTCAAGAATATTTGTCCGAAGGATAGTGAGCAGTTGGATGGGGCTTGAACCCATATCTATTTGAGTTCCAAAGCTATGCAATTTACTCTATCACAAATGGATAACACTCACCAAGTTCTTTTTCTGTACTGAGGGTTTTGATAAAAAGTGTTAAGAGGGTGCAGAGGTGCAGGGGTGTGGGTGGTAGTGCACCTGGTTAAATGCACATAGTACTAAGTATAAGGACCCAGGTTTGAGCCTCCTCTCCCTACCTACAGCAGGGATGCTTCACTGAAGCAGGTCTGCAGGTATCTATCTTTCTCTGTCCCTGTCTTTCTTCCCCTCCCCTTTCAACTTCTCTCTGTCCTATCAAATGAAAGGGCATGTTTTTCTGACTTTTCTCTTTCCTCTATTCCCTAATTTCAGTACAGGATGACTCCTGTGTTTTTTTCCTCAGTGAAAGCAGGCTATATTACTGAAAACTGAAATATCTAGACTTCCAATTTTAAAACTAGAGGGTGAGGGGAGAAGAGAAACTAGAGGGTCACTGCTTTGGTATGATGGAATGATGAGTATGTTCAGTGATCTCCCAGAGAGGGGAAAAAAAGTGTTACTGGTACAATTCAGTGGTAAGGAAAGAGATGCCCATCATGTCAAGAATTGCAGGCACTGGACACTGTAGAGAATAAAGAGTCAGCTATTTTCATGATAAATGAATAATCAATAAATTAGGACCAGATGGGAAACCTCCTTGATTTTCCCCAACTCCTTACTAGCAGCTGAGGTTTGGAGACATGATTAACCTTGCAAGAAGGTCATGAACTTGAAGCAAGACTCAACTCTTCTGGTGAAATCTAAAAAACAACATCTTACTGCAGTGTAATGGGGGAGGGGGCAGAGAATAATGACATAGTAATGGACTCCAGCGGTAGCACAGTGGGTTAAGCACAGGTGGCTGGAGCAAAGCACAAGGACCAGCGTAGAGATCCTGGTTAGAGCCCCCGGCTCCCCACCTGCAGGGGAGTTGTTACACAATCGGTGAAGCAGGTCTGCAGGTGTCAATCTTTCTCTCCCCCTCTCTTCCCCTCCTCTCTCCATTTTTCTCTGTCCTATCCAACAACAAAGACATCAATAATAACTACAACAAAACAACAGCAAGGGCAACAAAAGGGAATGAATACATAAATAAAAAAATAAAAATAATGAAACAGGAAATCTTAAACATTTAACTGTATAGATAAGATTCATACTTGCCTAAAATGTTAATAATTGTAAAATAATTTTATTATTCCTCAGGAAGTATGGCTATTTCCTGAACCTAAACCCTGTATCAAGAACTTTAAAACATTCCCTTCATTTATTTCTCACAAGTCTATGGAATTGATAAACATTTAACTGCATTTCACAAGAATAAATCTAAGGCACAGTATCTTAGCTAAAGTTACACTAGTGTCACATACATTTGTAGTGGCAGCATTTGCCACTTGCCCTGGGCTAATGATTTTCTTTCTTGATTAATTATTTCAGTTCTGGACAGTGCCATCACTACTCACCATCACAGTCACCCTGATTATATCTGCTAAATAAACTGGCTACTGTTGGTCATGTGAAGTTTAGGAGTATTGAGTGAGAAAGAGGCAAATACCCTAAATTACCATTAAAGTGAAATGCTGGGGGTGGGGAAACACAGAGCATGATTAAACTCTAGTTCAGTCCAGCTATGGATTTAATGATTCAAAAGAGAGATCTGAATAATTTTGAACCGAGTTATTGAAATGAAGAAACTAAGATTTCAGAGATATTTTATTACTAGGGTAAATAAGATTATTTTCATCAAGTAGTTTCTCACTCCCTTTCCTTCCTCTCATATTTTTAAGGAACTACACTTACCTGTGCCATTGATCCATTAATATTGAACTTGGTTATAAGACTTTATTTAGTGGATGGAGTATGAACAGGCACACTGTAAACTTGTGCTTGAGTTTTTTATCTGGGTTCCAGTAATCCTCTATGACAACTACCCCAAGCCCCAGAAATAGCCATTTAATAAGGAAATATTTATAACAGGAGGAATTTGGAGAGAAATATTAGTGTGAATAGGCAGGGAAACATATAAGTATATTCTAGGTCTCAATATCTACTTCCAATAACTAATGATATTGCTAATATCATTAGTTGCTTTTTTTTGTAAAAATAACTTGGGAATCTTGATGGCAAAAATCAGTAATCTATAAGGTAACTTCATATCTCTGTAGCTTAATGTAACACAGGTTCATTTCACATGACCATATGAGGAAGGTTTCATTCAATGAGCCAGAATTATAGGATCTCTACTCTGTGTAATACCATAGATCATGAAGACAGAGACAATGGTAACAGCTCTCACATAAGCCTGTAATCTGTCTTCATATTTAGTTTCCTAGAGTTAGCTACATGGCTATATCCAGTTATGAAGAGAATAGGGCCATAGTCTCTCTGGCTGACCAAGGCAGTATATACTCCTCTAGAGTCCCTACACTTAGATACTTAGATACATTAAAATACAAAGAAGGAAAGAAAGATGTACAAATAGTGACAAATAGGGAGTAATCTTAGACTGCTTGGCCACACTACCACAAAAGAGAATATTCTAAGTAACTAGTCTTATACAATGATTGAGAGTGTGAAGAATATTTGGGTCAGAATTTCTTTGCATCTAAAGCAATAAGAATATATAGTCATTTAAAAAGTTCACATTGTTTTGGTTTTGTAGATCATTTAGGCTCTGTCATAACTACTTTGCTTCATTGTTACTGCTTCATTGTATGTCCTGTAGAGTGTTAATGTCACTATGCATGAGGACCCCACCAGCATGGGGAAAGCTCCACAAGTGGTGCAGATCTCTCTCACTCTCTCTCCTTCCCCCTTCCCCCTTTTCCTCTCAATTTCTGTATCTATACCAAATCAGTTAATTAACTTTAAAAAAAAAACTACACAATCTCTGCACCTCCCTCATGAAAAGCAACTGTCTTTCAAATCAACACTTTTCATTGTCTGGATTTTGAGTCAATGTACTTTTAATGAATATGAGGTTTTTTATCTCTGGATAGAGACAGAAAGGTAAGGGGCTGGGTGGTGGCACACCTGGTTGAGTGCACCTGTTACAATGTGCAAGGACCCAGGTTCAAGCCTCCTGTCCTTACCTGCAGGGTAAAATTTTGTGAGTGATGAAGCAGTGCTACAGGTGTCTCTCTGTCTCTCTCCCTCTCTGCTTCCCCCTTACATCTCGATTTCTGGTTGTATCTATCCAATAAATAAATGAATAAATATAATACATAAATTTTTTTAAAAAAAGAATAAGAAAGGTAATTCAAAGTATTTGTTGCTTAAAGAGTGGATACACAAATATTAATATGTGCCAAGAGCCATTCTCTGCTTAATAGAAGATAAGCCTTTGAAACAATGAAAGCCCTCGAGATAAGTTTCTATTTCCCCGCAGGTAGGCCATTTACCAGAAAACAAGTGACACACCACATAGTTATAGTTAATAGACATAGTTTCGGCTATGTATGTTGCAAGGGACATTCCATCCTGATAATTGCTCCTCCTGCACTCCCCCTTCCCCAAAGCCTTATAATGCCTGTAAACACAATAAAATTTGGCAGCTTGATCAGAATCCTGTCTTGCTGTCATTCTTTGTGTCTTTTGTCCCTTTCATTCCAGGTCCCAGGGTTCCTAGCCCCTGTTCTCGCCCCGCTGGCCAGGGCATCTGGTGCCTGAATGTGGGGCGAAGAAGCCTTCTGGAGACCTTGGAACACCACTGCTAGAGAGGATAGGCCTATCCGAATTCACTGAGTTCCTGCAGCCTAGGAGGTAACCCACCTGCTCGCATTGATCGCCACAGAACTACCCGGCCGTGAGTCGCATCTGGAGGAGTGTCACAGCGGCGAGGTAAGCACTACCATGGGACAGGCATTTAGTAAACAAGATCTGTTTATTAAAGGACTCAGGGAGTCCCTCAAGACACGAGGAGTAAGGGTTAAGAAAAAGGATCTCAAGAAGTTTTTTTTATTTTGTGAGTGATGTTTGTCCATGTTTTCCCTTAGAGGTGACTATTGATGAAAAAAGATGGGCTAGAGTAGGAAACTGTTTAAGAGATTTTTATGAGACCTTTGGTCCAGAAAAGATTCCAGTCCAGGCTTTTTATTATTGGAATTTAGTAAATGATATACTCAAAGTCTATAAACATTGTCCTGATGTACAGTGAGTCATGAGAGAGGGAGAAAAAGTCTTACAGGGACACTCTTGGCCACCTTCTGTTTGTGAGTCTGTCTCTATTCCCATGCCTGATTCAGGAGACCCTGCCCCTGAGGCCGCCTGCTAAGTGCCCTCCTGTTAAGATTTACCCCTCTTTGACAACCTTAAGACCCCCCCCGCCAAAGATGGGCCTGATGATAGTCTTTCTTCTGAAGAGGCCTTATCCCTTGATGAAGAGATGGCCAAATATCATAATCCTGACCTACGCTCTTCCCTGTCCAGACTGCCTCCCTATGCCACCACCCCTCCGTTTTGTGTTCCGGTCCTCAACTTGGCCAATATTACTGATTATACCACCAAGGCTAAAACTCAACTAGCACAAAAAACAGCTTCCCTTAGAAAATTAATAGAAGAAAAATGAGAGCATTTACAATTAGTTAAAGAACTATGGGCTCTTGATTTGGCATTATCTTAAAATTAGCCAGCCAAAAAGATCCAGCTTTTTTCCCTCTACTCTCAGAAAGTGCTAAACCAGTTCTGAGTGAGATCTTATCTGGCTAGCAAGCTATTCTTTAAAGAAAGAGTGAAATCAATCAAACAAGATGTTCTCTTTAACTTAAAAGGTATTAATCAGAGAACCAGTACACACTTTTGATAGAAATTTAATGATTTGTTTCTTTAAAACTATAAAATGTACCTTAGCCCAGAAAAAGAACTTTCAAAGATTTTTCTCCATGCTTCTCCGTGCTTGGTGGTAAACTAAGCCCGCCTGTTCCATCCACGCAGCCAATCATGGCACAGAGCTCCTACTCCACAGATTGGCAAAGACTTCAGTCAATCATCGCCTAGGTGGTGATGCACCTGGTTAAGTGCACACATTACCATGTGCAAGGAAACAGGTTCCCTTCTCAATTTCTGTCTCTATCCAATAAGCAAATAAAAATAAAGAAAAAAGGGTGGAGGAGAGACACCTGCAGGTGGGGGCTGAGGGCTTGAACCTGGGTCCTTACACATGGTAACAGGCTCCCCCTACCAGGTGTATCACTTCCTGATCACCTGCCCTCTTTTATTAATAAAGTCATTTATTAGTTTTTAAATGCATATTGGAAGCAAGGTGGTGGCTCACCTGAAAGAGCACAAAACTTACCATGCATGAGAACCTGGATTTTAGATCCCACACCCACCTGCATGTGGAGCAGTGCTGCAGGTGTTGCTACTTCTGTCTGTCTCTCACCCTCTATCAAAAAAAGAAAAGAAAAAAAGGGAAGGTGGGAAAGGGGGGTCCATGGAGTTGTGCAGTCATCAAGTGCACATTCAGTGAGCTCACACATAAAGTGCTAGATGAGGAGGGAAGGTGGGGCCAGGGTGGAGGTGCCACATAATAAATGCTGAGTCTCCAGTTGAGTTCCCATTTCTATTCTACCACAGATTACCTATCCCATTTAGAGTTAGAGTTCCTTACTTCTTTTCCTGTAGGACTCCTTTCAGTAATTCTTGCAAGACAGGTTTGCTGGTGGTGAATTTCTTCTGTTTCTGTATGTTTGGGGAATTTTTTATTTCTCCTTCATACTTGAAGGATAGTTTGGCAGAATAGAGTACTCATGGCTGATAATTCTTACCTCTCAATACTGCAACAATGTCATTCCATTCCTTTATTGCTTCTAGAGTTATCCATTTCTTCTTATAGAGTCGTCCCTCTTGCTAATCTGAACTCATGACTCTTGCTTCTTTGTTTTGCTGCTTATTTCCCCCTCCCTCACTTTTTAATTACATCATTACCTGGATAGATCCTCTGTACTTTTACACACTTTATGTGAGTTAAAGCTTCATAAATAGTCTCTAAATAGAAGGTAGGTGAGGAGGTTATCTACTTCTAAGTAGACACTATTTCATTAGGAACTTTATGGTGTCTTTTTAGGTCTTTTTACTTGCTTGCTGAATATACTGATTCAAGGCAGACTATTTTGCACTTTTGCTTTCAGGTATATATTTTGCCCTAAATCATGGATACATGTAAACATATGACCTATATTATGGGTCTTGGTCTATATCTAGGTTTTGGGACATTGTTAGAAAGTGAACCATCTGGAATGGAATTAGAGAATCCTATGAAAGGAAAGGTAATGAGAAGTAATGAGAGTGAAGGGTTGACATTTCATGCCTGTTGAGCAAAAATTGTGAAGATATGGTGAAGTTTGGCAGAGCTTAATCTATGAGATGAGTCCCTCCAGGTAAGTCTCTCTCTCTCTAAGGAGGGGTTGAGCAAAAGGGGGGACACATAAATCTCACAAGGTTAGCGGCTATGTCTTCCCTCCCCCACAGAAACATCCTACATCTTCCCACCAGAGCCTGGCATCCTTAAAAAACATTTAAGCCTGCTCCACTCTAAATGTCCTATACTATGGCCATTAGATAAAAAGAAAAAGGGAGGTGTTGGGATATTGTACAGACGTGGTTGAGTTAGGCAGGATCCACAAACCACCATATTTCCATGCAAGTATTATTATTTACATATCAATCTTCTGCCTTGTTTTAAAGTGACTCCTCTGCCACCATATTACCCCTCAGGGTATCGCCCATTCCTGCGTGAGCTAAAACCCTAGCAATCATTGCTACAGAAGCTTTCTACCCTTCCAGAGTGCCTGGTTTTCTCCACCCCCTTTTCTAGCCAGTCCGTCCTGACTTGCCACTTCTGAAATTCTCCCATAAAAGCCTATGCTGTTTGTTTGCACTTTCTCTCTCTCTTTTTTTTTTTTTTTTCTTCTGCGACCGGCCTAGAGAAGGGCTGTTAGGCATAGTGGGAAGTGGCCATTTTGCTAGCTCCACGTGGCCCAAGCCGCTGTGCCCACACCCTATTCTGGGGTGTCCGTGTAAATACAGATTTGCATTCCTGCTCCCCCACAAATTCCTGGTCTCTTCTCTCTCCCCCATGATGCAACCCAACAAGGAAGCAATTACAGAAGCCAGACCTTCCACCTTCTGCACCCCATAATGACCCTGGGTCCATACTCCCAGAAGGATAAAGAATAGCATAAAGATAAAGAATAGGAAAGCTATCAGGGGAGGGGATGGGATATGGAGTTCTGGTGGTAGGAATTGTGTAGAGTTGTACTCCTCTTATCCTATGGTTCTTGTCAGTGTTTCCTTTTTATAAATATAAATTATAAAAAATAAAAAATCATATATAGTCTTGTACACCAACACTTCCTCAAATAAAAAAATCTTGTTCAATAAAGGAGTCTATAAAAGAAAAAAATAGTCTCTAAATAATTTTGGATTTGAGTATAGAGGAATATGGTTATTAGAATATTCTCTATCTCAGAAAAAATACTTGTATTCTGTATCTTCTCTCGGAAAACTGCACACTTGTTAGCATAAACTACTTATTAGTAGATTTGTATATTTAAATTAGTTGCTGTGAATCATATATGAGACCTTAGATTTGTGCCTAAACACTAGGTAGTCTTATTCTGACACTTCTCTTAAGAGATGAGACTGCATGATCTCACTCAAAGGCAGAACTTAAGAAACAAGAACAGAACAGGAAAACACAAAGTAAAAGTTAGATTGGGTTCAGTGTACTGCTCCAAAGCAAAGGATTCCTGGATAGGAGGAGAAGGAAGAATGGGAGGTAAGAAGATAGGGTTTGGTGAATGACAATGGAAAAGGATCTAGGTTGGAGGTGAGAGTGTTTTGCAGACACTTACCACTGGGAGTTAAGAAGT
Source organism: Erinaceus europaeus (assembly GCF_950295315.1). Taxonomy (NCBI): domain Eukaryota; kingdom Metazoa; phylum Chordata; class Mammalia; order Eulipotyphla; family Erinaceidae; genus Erinaceus; species Erinaceus europaeus. The sequence goes on from NC_080178.1 coordinate 19,899,120, forward strand.
TGTGTCAACTATAATGTAAATCATGAACCAGCCCCTCCAATAAAATGATGAGAGAGAGAGAGAGAGAGAGAGAGAGAGAGAGAGAATGAGAATATGTAGGAAGTAACTGAACCAAAGAAAAATAGCTACTCATATCACACTATAAAATTCCCTAAACGCGACACCTCAACAGTGTTTTTCTAAGGATGGGATTCTTTGCCAATATTATGTCCTGAGTTCAAGTACTCTCCACTCCTGATGCTTCTGTGTACAGAAGAGCAGGAAGGAAGGACCTTGGATGTGTGAACAATGGTATCTACACACATACACCCAAGGTCTCTCTCGCTGCAAGTAGGAATCAAGGAAATGAAGAAAAGGAGCATGAGATACTGCTCTTAACATTTATCCAAAGGATACTGAAATACAAGTTCAAGGGGGGCATATGCATCCCTATTTTCATAGCTGCATTATTAATAATAACCAAGTGTAGAAGCAGCCTAAATACTCATCAACAGATGATTGGATAAAGAAGTTGTTGGATATATATTCCATGGAGTCCTACTCTGTAATAAAAAAAGATGCTATTGTGTGTCCTTTGAAACAAAATGGATGGAACCAGGGGTGATTATGCTTAGTGAAATAAATAAAGAAATGAAGGGCAACTCTCAGATATTTTCACTCATATGTGGAATCTGAAGAGCTGATACACAGGAGATTGAAAACACACACACACACAGAGAGGAAAGCAATCTGTTTCTAAGACTTGTGGGGATTATGGTGGTTAACTTTGGGAGGTGATAAGGTGAGGGCACAGAACTTTGGTAGTAGGTGTTGTGTGGAAGTATACGTTCTCATATTAAAATACTGCAATGCACTATTAGTCACAAATAAAAAATGAAAAATAAAATTAAAGAATTATTTCTTTGTTGAGGGATTAATGGTTTACAGTTGACAGTAAAATACAATAGTTTGTACATGATTAAAATTTTCCAGTTTTCCACATAACAGTTTGAACCCTCTCCCACACCCCAGAGTCTTATTTTAGTGCAATACACTAAATCCAGTCCAAGTTCTGCTTAATGTTTTCCCTTTTGATCTTGTTTTTCAACTTCTGTGTATGAGTGAGATCACCCTATATTCATTCATAAAATGTTTTTAAAAGTAAAAAAAAAGAAAAAGATCATGAGACTGTAAGAGCCTATCTTATCCTTCTCAATTAAATTATTACAATTCATGCTGTGGCAAAAGTGCATTTGTCAAGGTAGACACAATACAGACTATTCAAATGTGCTCATTCGATTTAGACATGGATAGTTCTCCTTTAGTGTTTTGCCCCAGGTCTAAAAATGGTCATTTTTCTTGTAGAGGCATTTCTTGATCCTCTCAGCCACCTCTGGTCTCCCATTTCACAAGCTATTAGCCTTGCTGCTCTACACGTCACTGTGAGTTGTGAACAGGAGATATTTATGAGTAGACATCTCCATTACCAGACTATAACACTTTTGAAAGAAAGCACCACATGTCAGATTCTTCTGCTCTCCCTGCATGTATTACAGTATAAATTACAAATTGTACATAATTGATGTTTACTGGAGTAATAGAAAAGTAAATGTCTCAAGAATGTGTTTGTTCTGCCCTTTTCTAGAATGGAGCAGGTATATTGAAATTAACCTCGTAAAAAATTTAAGGAAATAACTCCTTAAACATGTGACTTTGGACTCAGACATTAATATTGAGAGTCTGCATAAATGACTGGCTTGTTCTCCCATCCTCAGGACTTCCTGTTGCTGCTTTACTTTACCCCATCCATCCCTCCCTCCCTTCCTTCCTCCCTCCCTTCCTTCCTTTCTTCCTTCCTTCTTTCCTTCCTTCCTCCCTTCGTCCCTCCCTTCCTCCCTTCCTTCCTTCCTCCTTCCCTCTCTTCCTCCTCCTCTTGTCCTCCTCCTCCTCCTCCCATTTCTTTTCTCCTTCTCCTTCTCCTTCTCCTCTTTCCCCTTCCTCCTCTTCCTCTTCTCCTTCTCCTTCTCCTTCTCCTTCTCCTTCTCCTCCTCCTCCTCCTCCTCCTCCTCCTCCTCCTCCTCCTCCTCCTCCTCCTTCTTCTTCTTCTTCTTCTTCTTCTTCTTCTTCTTCTTCTTCTTCTTCTTCTTCTTTTCTTCTTCTTCTCTCTCCCCCTTTCTTTCTTTTTTCCTTTCTTTTGCTGGTCATTGGTGCTTTTTCTTTTTCTTTTCTTTTTCTCATTTCTTCTTTTTATTAGATAGGACAGAGAGAAACTGAGAGGTGAGGGAAGGAGAGAGAAAGACTCCTTCAACACTGCTTCATCTCTGATGCTTTCCGCATGCAACTGGGGATGGGGGCTTAACTCCAGTCCTTGCTCATGGTAACATATGGGTTCAACCAGGTGATCCAATGCCTGACCCCTTATTTCTTCTTTTCTAAGGGGACAGGTTCCCTCTTATTAGTCAGGTTTTCTGCTGCTTTCACTATTGTTCATTCTTGATTCCTTGGTTTATTAGAACATTGTTTGCTTCAGTCAGTGTCTAATCAATTAATCAGAAGCAGATACAACAGGACGTACATCTTAAGAGATATATTTTAAGCAATTGGCTTACGTGTTTACAGAGACTGACAAGTCAGAAATCTTTAGACAGCAAACAGGAAGGACTGGCTGAAATTCTTGGGTATAGCTAGAAGTTGTATTTCACAGGCAGACTTTTCTTTTCCCTTTAAAATTCTCAGTTCTATTTTCAGGGTCTTTCAGCTGATTGATTCTAATCTACCCAGGTTATCTAGAATCATCTCTCTTATTTAAAGGCAACTGATTTTGCAATCACATCTGCTAAATATGTTTACAACAATATGATTAGTGTTTAAATCTCTGCTACTGTAGCTTAACCAAATGGACATATGAATAAAGACCTCACATTATCTCTGGCTTTTATTTAGTCACTCCATTTGTTCAGCTTCCCAAATTTAGATAACTCTGTCCTTTGGGTTCATATAATTAGAAAGAAAAAAATTTCTACTCTTTTGGCTGTCGATGGCATCCCTGCTGAGATAAATAAGACCAAGAAAATATAATATATAGATCTTCTCTTTCTATAAGCTATTATGGGAAGGATTCTTTGGCAGAGTCTAAACAAAACATGTTTGTTTCATCAATGTCTAGCTTTATTTGGCTCTTTTTCTTAATATCATTGAAGTTGCAGTGCAGACTAAGAGACACAAAGCTTATTGTTCCTATTACAGAGAGCATTCTTATCTGAGAGGAAACTATTTGAATAATGGAAGTTTGCCCAATATGCCATGAAAACATCAGAATTTTGATCATCTAAACTATGATCAATGTAGAGGCAATAAATAACAATGCCATCTTATCCATAAAAATCCCAATTTGTTTCAGACGCAATAATAAGAATAATCAAGTGAATCTTTGGCTATCTTATTCCGCATGCATCACTCATTTAGCTGAATTCTATGCATTTTCTTCTCTGCTCAGAACTGTGTTCATTTGTAGAGCAAAAACCAACTTAGTTTCATAGTTCTGAAAGTATGTAACATTGATGGAGATTATAAAATTTTACTCACTTACCAGTGGAAGCTCTTTTCTTCAGTGTATCCAATTAAGCTTTCATCCTAAAGCAAAATCTTAGCTTTATAGTGGAAACAAACAGTTGCTATCAACCTCAACTGAAATGAATGTTAATCATGACTGACTTCCTTCTGCCCTGTGAAATGTTATTTTACAGTGACACTCAGAAAAGTATAACTGAGCTACAAATTTCATTTTCATTTCCTAAGCTCCATTTTACAAACCTGTAAATGAATCCTGCATCTGTTTGGTTTCTTTTTGATGATACAATTTGCCATGTGCTGTGGTTTTATATAACCAAACATTCTTGCTGATAACACTTCTTTTTACTAAATGCAAGAGAAGAAGGGCACAGGTATGAAGAAATGAATTTCTAAAAGCCTTCAAAAAAATTCCTAAGAGAAAGTGTTTAAGGTGTGCCATTTGTTTATGAATTCGTTTTATAGAGGACATTGTGTTAAGCATTCTGAGGGAAACTGTCTCATTACAAAATATGTCTCATGTTCCAGAAGTTCACTGCCTTGTCTTAAGATAAAACAAATGACAAGCACATTACAATATAATTTAAAGCCAACACAGGCAGAGGAAAGCACATATTGTTTTATAAAGAGCAAATGGATGGCCATATAGCATCTAGTGAAGAAGAAATAGAAGAAATTTGACTTCCTAGAGAAATGTTGTAGGGCATGGAACATGGACTTCCCAAAGTGGTACAGAATGATGGGATTATTCCTCCTGAGTAATTTACAATAGTTAAACAGAAGCACAGTCCTGTTCACTTCTTCCTCTTTGGTTTTAACTTTTCTGTCTGGAATACAGGTCTACACATCTTCAGAAAACTACCATAGAAGACTCAGCTTAGAATATGATTGGTTTGTAATTCCCTGAATGATTCCACTATACACACACACATGCACACACACACGCACACACCTACTTCATTCCTCTATCTTGCTTAGGTACTTGCATTTCCATTTCAGATCATTTAATATTTCTATTTGCCTCTTATTACTACTGTCACAAATTATTATGCACATGCTTTCTTAAAACAACAGGAAATTATTCCTTTGCATAGCTGGATGTCAAAGTTCTGATATGAGTTTCAATGTGCTAAAATCAAGGTGTCAACTGAATTGTATTCTTCTTGAGTCTCTAAAGTGGCATGTATGTTCTTGTATTTTCCTGCTTCCAGAAGCCACTTGCATTCCCTGGCGAATGATTCTTCCCCTAGCTACAAAATCAGCAACAGCTGGTTAAATCCTCTCACATCCTATCACTCGTAAATTCTCCTCTGCTTCTCTTCCAATTTTAAGGAGCCCTCTGATTATACTTAGACTTACTTAGACAATCCAATTCTTAATGTGTAGTGATCTGATTAACAGCTTTAATTATAGCACGTGAATTGCCCTGTGTCCTTTTAAAATAGCACAGCCACAGTTTCTACTAAAGATTAGGATTTTTTAAAATTTGTTTTTCATTAGTTATATGCAAAATTATAAGATAATAGAGGTATAATTCCACTCCTATCATCAAACCTCTGTGCCCTCACACCCGCGCCCCCCAGTGATAATCGCCATAATTCTCTCAAGGTCTTAGATATTGGTTGACTATTGGAGAAGATTATACTTAGTGAAGTAAATAAAGAAGTGAAGGACAGCTGCCAGATAATTTCACTCATATGTGAAATATAGAAAATTGAAACACACAAATTTAGATTAATATTTTTGATTGAGGGGAGATTACTCTCAATCAAAAAAGACCACAGTAAGAACAAGTTTACTTTTGCCTTTGAACACTGTTACTCTACTCCCCAGCTCCAAGCCTCAAGAAAACTTTAAATCGTTTCAGTGAATGCTTGGGGAGAGAACAGATGCTATTTGTCCTCTGGTGCCCAGCAAAAATGTCTAGTATGTTGTTAGTCAATACCTATCTTGAGAGAATGGATCAATGACTGAAGACAGAGTCTCCAGAGCATTATAGTTCTGTGCCGACTGTCTTGCCGAAAGATATCACTTACCTTACAGGAAGGAAGGAAATGCCTGTTGAGTCCCTTTTGCTTCCTTCAGTGGTGCTTTGCTTCTGATAGTTGAAGCATTAAAGTGTTCAACTCCAAAGAAAGTGAGATGAAGGTCACAGTGGGAAAGTAACTGACTTCTCCACAGAATCTTCTCCAATCTGATAAAATGGAATAATTTTATTTTGCTGGGTTAATATATAACATGCTGTTGATGCTGACAATGATGACACAGCATTACTCCGTGGGCTTCAGAAAGTGCATCATCTGTCACCGGTCTGTGCCTGACATATGAAGTATTACTTCAAATTTCTTCCTTATACCTATTAATAAAAGTCTGAGATTTTATACAATGTCATGGAATCAAAGAAAACAATGACCTTCATTTCACATACAGCTGATTTCATTATTATCATATATTATGTAGATTTTTTCAACTTTGTGCTAGATGTTTTTTGTTAGAGGGGAATTGTTCTGTGCATTACAGGATTTCAGCAGTATCCTGAATTTTATGCACTGGGTGTTAATAACAGCCTTCTTATATGTGACAAATAGTATCTCCAGATACTATCTAAGGACTACAGGCTTAGAGGACAAAATCACCACTACTGGAGAAGTAGAGATAAAATGGATTAGAAAAAAATTGAAGACACTCACCTCATTTGTTTTTTCCTCTAAAGGGTTCTTGTATATTATATGGGAAAGTAGAGGTTCAGCTTGTGTGTACATGCATCTCTCTGTGTTATATGTGTGTATGTTCATAAGCAATGGAGGATGAAATAATTCTTGTGACTTCTGACTAAGTCTACTCTTACTGACCTTAAGAAAATTCACACTAGAAGATTCTGCCTCTTTTTTCCTTGTTTTACTTAGATTTATTTATTGTTTATTATTTTATTTTATTTATAAAAGGAAACCATATTATAAGAGAGGTATAACTCCACACAATTCCCACCACTAGAACTCTGCATCCATCCCCTCTCTTGATAGCTTTCTCATTCTTTTTTTTTTGTACTTTTTTTTCTTTTATTTATTTATTTATTTATTCCCTTTTGTTGCCCTTGTTGTTTTATTGTTGTAGTTATTATTATTGTTGTTGTCATTGTTGGATAGGACAGAGAGAAATGGAGAGAGGAGGGGAAGACAGAGAGGAGGAGAGAAAGATAGACACCTGCAGACCTGCTTCACCACCTGTGAAGTGACTCCCCTGCAGGTGGGGAGCCGGGGTTCGAACCAAGATCCTTATGCCGGTCCTTGTGCTTTGCGCCACCTGCGCTTAACCCGCTGCGCTACAGCCCGACTCCCCAGCTTTCCCATTCTTTTTTTTTTTTAATTTTTTATTTAAGAAAGGATTAGTGAACAAAAGCATAAGGTAGGAGGGGTACAACTCCACACAATTCCCACCACCCACTCCCCATAACCCACTCCCTCCCATGGTAGCTTTCCCATTCTCTATCCCTCTGGGAGCATGGACCCAGGGTCGTTGAGGGTTGCAGAAGGTAGAAGGTCTGGCTTCTGTAGTTGCTTCCCCGCTGAACATGGGCGTTGATTGGTCGGTCCATACCCCCAGTCTGCCTCTCTCTTTCCCTAGTAGGGTGTGTCTCTGGGGAAACTGAGCTCCAGGACACATTGGTGGGGTCTTCAATCCAGGGAAGCCTAGCCAGCATCCTGGTGGCATCTGGAACCTGGTCATTGAAAAGAGACTTAACATATGAAGCCAAACAATTTGTTGAGCAATCATGGATCCCAAGCTTGGAATAGTGGAGAGGAAGTGTTAGGGAGGTACTCACTGCAAACTCTAGTGTAATCCTGCTTTCAGGTATATATTTTGCAGTAGTTTATGGATACGTGTGCACATAAGCTCTCTCTCACAGAAACTGGTGTATATCTAGGTTATGGGACTTTGTTAGAAAGTGAACTACCTGAGATGAAATTAGAGTGTACTATTAAAGGAAAGGTCTCACCCGAGTAATGAAGCTGAAGGGTTGTCATTCCACATGTGAAGTCTCTGGATACAGTCTGAGGTGAAGCATGTTGAGATGGCAATCGTTGCTTTGGTTAGGTTGTGATCGGCGGATGCAATATTATTTGGTTTGGATTGGGAGATGTATACGGGAAAGTGGGCCCTATCCAAGGGTGCCAGGACTGGGGGAAGTAGGGGCTCTATAGTGAAGATGTGAGGTTCTTGCTGTCTTAGGGTTCAAAAAGACAATCAATAGTTAATATTATCATCACATTATTTGTTAATTGGGTTAACTTTGAAAAGTCCCTTTGTTATGGTTTAACACTCTGGGAGTATGGACCCAAGGTCATTGTAGAATGTGGAAGGTCTGGCTTCTGTAATTGCTTCCCCACTGAACTTGGGCATTGACAGGTTGATCCATACTCTCAACCTATCTCTCTCTTTCCCTAGTGGAGCGGGGTTCTAGGGAATCAGAGCTCCAGGACACATTGGTATGGTTGTCTGTCCAGTGGAGTCTGTTTGACATCATGCTAGCATCTGGAACCTGGTGGCTGAAAAGAGAGTTAACATATAAAGTCAAACAAATTGTTGACTAGTCATGAACCTAAAGGCTGGAATAGTGCAGATGAAAAGTTGGGGGAGTCTCTGTTTTATAGATAGCTAGTAGGCATATATTAGTAATATTCCAAAAGGCCTGTGGCTATACTAGTTTTTTTTTTTTTCCCTGTGCCTGAAATCTGATATGGAGCTGGATCCAAGATTCTGCCTCTTATCCTTATATTTACTTTTCTAAGAAAAAATAATTCATTTTATTTCTTGCTATTTTCACACAATTTTAACAATCAAGATTTACCTATGCTTTCTACTCCTGGAAGATATTACGTCTTTCAGGATTCTTCTCCAGTCTGATAAAATGGAATAATTTTATTTTTCTTGGTTAATAAATATCATACTATTGATATTTATTGACAATGATGATACAGCATTATTGTGTGGGATTCAGAAAGGACATCATCTGTCACAGATCTGTGCCTGAGATATGAAATATTATTTCAGATTTCTAGTGAGGGTATTTCCATAGCTTCTTGATTAGGCGTTATGTGCAAAAGAACAACTGCTTTCAAATACTACAATAACCCACCTTGTCCACAACTTCCATATTCTTCTTGAAGAAATAGGCTATCCTGGATCATGTTATTTGTTTATGCTGTTCATCTAATGAGCAACATAACTGCGTAGTGATTGGATTTTTTGGCTTTTCTAGAATGTTACATGGAGCGAAACCACCAGGATGTGTGTCTCTTTCTCCAGTGCAATTTGTTTTTATTTTTTTTGGTTGCCTTGATAAGCATGTGAGAGATAACTGTCTTAAGCACATAATCCCTGAACCCATCATTAGGAGCAACATTTTCTTGTCTGCTGGAATCCATTTCTAAGTGTTTTTTTTTTTTTGTGTGTGTGTGTGTGTGCCTTTAACCAATGATTCATATATCATATAGAAGAAAAAAAAACTCAGGACTATTTTCTTTGCCTGTTAGATTAAGTATAGTCCCTATTCTTTGCATGAAAAGCCCACCAGTCAAGTGTACAAGCTGTATGATTTCTGGGCACCAAAAAGGAACTATGGCTTAATCTTACTCCTAATATTTTTCTGATGATCACCCTATGGATTCATTCCACTGCCACATTTTTTTTTGAAAATTAACCAAACCTAGGTGAGAAATGCAAGCATGAATGAATAATAGCTTAAATCAGTTTGTGACAGATGTCAGTAAGAAAAAAACGTGTATCAATTATTGGTAGAAAGAGAGTTGAGAGGGAGCAGAGAAGCAATTTCTGGAGTGCTCAAGATTATCCCTTCTGAGAAGTTTGTCCCTAATGTGCCAAGTATTATGTTGTGTACCACTGGGATAAATCTAACACATGCAAGTACATGTGCATGTCTTCAAGATACAATATAGTAGCAACCAGGTGCTTTTAAGTGAGTTTTTTGTTTTGCTGTGTTTACATCTAAGAATGATATTTCTGACTGACTACTTCTTTGACAAATCAGAAAAATTCTCCATAAAAGTAGCTAATTTGTTTGTTATGCCCCCATTACTTTATACCCAAACCATAGGTTATAATACATGCAAGCAATGGATTCTTGATAGAATTTATATCAAATGGCTGGGTATATAAAAAGAAAAAGAGATGAAAATAGAGATTCCTTCCCTTTCTCTTTAAATATCTGTTACATTTGGGAAATCCACAGTGAAGAGATATCTTTCAAAGAACTATTTAACATAGACAATGGACTCATGTGACATTGTTGGCTTTCATAATAGTCTCTGTATTTCAAAGACCTGTTCTGTGTTTAACAGTCTAGGTCTGTAGGCCTAAGAGGGTTTATACAGACTGAAAAGTGGGCAGACTTGGGTCCTTGGATATTAGTTTCTATCCTACTTTTACCTCTGACTGGCTTTGAGGATTTAGACTAACACAAAGCTTTGAACTCTCTCTCTTTCCCAAACAACCTCAGAGAAATGGAAGTTTAGATAACTAAGTATACATCTTAATGGCCTTATGGCAAATATTTGAGGATACCAAAACATTAGCGTGACAAGGTGTCATCTACAGCATTTGAGCTAGCAGGCCAAGAGCATAATGATTGAGGAGAGCCCTGAACATCTTTTCTGTCTCTCATCATTTGCCTTGAGATGATTTCTGCATACTCTGGTATTAGTGGTACCAAAACTACTGAAACAGGTCTATAAGTGTCTATCTTTCTCTTTCCTCCTCTATCATCCCCTCCTCCCCTTCACCTCTCAATTTCTCCTTGTACTATTAAATAAAATGAAGAAAAAGAAATTGATAGCTTTTCTTTGAATTCTTCAGAGAAAGGAGGTTACATGAATAATAATAAAAAAAATCTCCAGAACTGGAGAGGCAGAAAAATACAGATAGTTACAACTCACTAAAATAAACACCCACAAACACAAACTTTAGTGGGCTAGGCAAACCTAAACAGTAGCTGAGAAATTACTGGAGACTCTAGAAGACGAATCTGGGAGTTAAAAAGTTATCTAATCCCTGGAACGTGAGTTTTGCCTTTTGTGTGTTTTTGTGATTTTTGCTGTCAGTAGTTCTATTATATTCTCATTGTGAATGCAGGAGATAAAAAACAAAGATAGAAATCAAGCCCCCAGATTCCCCAAAAAGGTAAGTAGCCCCTTCATAATATCAATACACATTTGACTCTTGAAATAGCTCACTCTCAGAAGAAACTGTTTTTATCAGAACCGAAGCCATTAATGTTTGGTAAATAATCCAGTTTGGCCCCCCTTAAAGCATCCTGTCCCACCAAAATGAGAGCAGGACCAAGAAGCACCCATGAAGGTCACAATTCAGGGACTGGATAAGCCATAATAGGACTATAGGATTTCTTCTCTCCCACCACACATATGATTCCTTATACAATTCTGAAGCAGTGCTTCTTTAGTATAGTGAGTTTAGAAATAGCTAAAGTAATTTAGTCAAATTCAATTCTAGAAATAACTAAAAGAGTGTTAGTGTTAGAGGTGATTACTAGATCATTTCCCAAAAGACAAGCTCACATGGATCCATGTGTATGAGTATATTCAGCACGGCTGTGTTTATAAAGGGTGGAGTCCTCGACTTCCTCCTGAGTGTTTATTTACTACTGGCTTACTGTAAGTCCTGTGGAACAGCTGCATGATCTGACTTATGCAGCAATCAAGGTTCCTTAAGAGGTAGATGTAGTCATAGTACCATGAATCAATCATAAAAAGCACAATGTTGAATGAAAAACCATGTACAAAAATGTAGCATATTGCTCAGCACTTTGTATAAAATAAAATATGCCCATGAAAATGTAATAGTTACTAATTAATTTGGATTGTTAGCATGCTAACTCTGTGGAATATTTGGTCTAACTGCATGAAACTGATATATATATATATATATATATATATATATATATATATATATATTTGTAATAATTACAAGGAGGAAATGGACAGTGGGACTACTTTAAAGTAAATAAAAGAAAAAATTAAAAGAATGATAACCCTGAGGCAGTGAAGACAGTATACTGGTTATGCAAACACTCCCATGCTCTGTAAAATAACAATAATGATGATGATGACAGGGGGCCCAAGCAGTGGTAGACCAGGTTAAGCATTCATAGTAGGAAGTGCAGAGGCCAGAGCAAGGATCCAGATTCCAGCTGACAGCTCCCCGCTTGCAGGAGGGTCCCTTTACAAGGTCAGCAGATATCTGTCTTTCTCTCCCCCCTTTCCATCTTCCCCTCCTCTCTCAATTTCTCTCTGTCCTATCCAACAACAACAAAAAACAAACAAAACAAAAAAAAAAGGAAAAAATGGCCACTAGGAGCAGTGGATTTATAGTGCAGGCAGCCAGCCCCAGCGATAACCCTGGAGGCAAAATAGTGATAATAATACTAAATAAAATTACACTGTGTTTGACCAGTCAACGCCCATGTACAGCAGGGAAGCAATTACAGAAGCCAGGCCTCCCACCTTCTGCAACCCACAAAGACCCTGGGTCCATGCTCCCAGAGGGATAGAAAATGGGAAAGCTATTAGGGAGGGGATGGGATATGGAGATTGGGTGGCGGGAATTGTGTGGAGTTGTACCCCCCCATCTTATGATTTTGTTAATGTCTCCTTTATTAAGTAAATTAATTTATTAAAAAATTACACTGTGCTAGCTGAAAGGTTATGAAGAAACAGCTCATTCAATGGGTGGTGTTAAGATCAAAGTACTAAATGCCTTGCCAATTTTCAAGTACTCACCTGACCTTGACATTTATGCACAAATAGAAATGAAGTAGTATTGGCTCAGCCCTTCTGAAAAAAGGAAACAGAATGATTTCCAAAAACATCCCATCAATAATGGAGAGGTTTACTTGGATCCCATGTCTTGACTATTGTGGACTATAATGTAGGATCTTGTGTGAGGAGTTTGGCTAGGATTTTCAGGCTTGTCTCTGTGATTGTCCCCATGGCTCTAGGCTACATCACTAATTCCAGACTTCTAATTTATGCAAATCCATCACCTGGAAAAGAGCAGAATTTGGTTGATTCTGTGTTTTTCTAGAAATAGAACACACAGGGTGGAGCAGCGAGGCAGTATCGGGATAAGAAAATTGGAAGTGTAATATTGGTTATATGCTGCTTTGAAAACAGTTACTAGTTACTTTATAGAGTTAGTTAAAATATCACAAATTGTGCTGCTATGAACACAGGTATACACAAATCTCTTTGTGTGGGTAAGTTTGTTTCCTTAGGATATAACTCCAGGAAACTGTCAGGAAACTCCAGGACTGTAGATTTCTAGCATTTTGAATATTCACTAGACTTCTTTGCAGAGGAGTTGGACCAATTTGAATTCTCACCCGCAGTATAAAAGATTTGTTCCTTTATCCCCATAACTCAAAAAAGAAAGAAAGAAGAGAGAAAGAAAGAAAGCAGTAGAAAGAAGGAAAGAAAGAGAGAGAAAAAGAAAGAAAGAGAGAAATCACTTATTTAGTATGATAATTGTTTCCCTATTAACGGCATGAGGAAGTTTACAATAATAAACATAATGTAGTATATACACGTACTGATTTTCAAAGCTATCAGCTGAAACTTAGTTAACTACCGTATTACTTCAATAACAATCTTTTAAAGTCTACAAATAAAAGGAGTCTAACTTACATGTGACACATTTGAAAAACTACTTATGTGAGCGAGTAACAACAAATTTAGAATGTTTTAGTATGTGTTCATACAATCAATGTACATATATAGAATATGTTGGCATTTTTAACTTGAGAGAAATGCCTTCATAGTAGAGAGGCATCGGTTGCATTTTGACTAGGGATGTACCAAGTATGATATCCTGAGTTTCAGTTTTGTCAGGAGTAAAGTAGGTGCAGTAACACCCACCATAACATCATGTGTATATTTATTTTATAGAGCACAGTCTATCATACCCAGAATGGCCTACCACTTATGAAGAGCGTACTAGTCAGTGTCTGCTGTTATTATATTAAAGAGATTTGAAATGCTGAATCTTTTATCCAAAGACACTGTAAAATTGTGCCTGCATGTTTTAAAGCCTCTACCTGTGATAGTGAGATCCTCTGATTTATCTAATGTTGAATCATTTAACAGAAGGTATGTATTAGAGTCATATATTTTGAAGCTGTAAATGCTCCACAAAACACAAGAAAGCTGTAGTCATTTCCATTCCACACAATTTAAGCAATTGAGATGCAAAAGGTCTTCAGAATCTCAAGCCAATAAATTACAAAGTCTCAAACTCTGAGGGGTTTGTTCTCCAGTATAGTGTCCTTTCTGTAGTGTTTGCTGCTGCCATTATTTTGAATTTAGTTTGACTTTTTTTTTCTCATATGCTCTAAGCAAAGCATTAATGGTGGATTAGAATTAGACAAAATCTCTTTCTACTTATCTTAGAATACTAAAATCTAGAAGGGCAAAATAAGCAAGCATATAAAGAATCTGGTAAATGGCAAGGGAGAGAGGTATGAGTAAAGAGTTACATAGAGGCTCAAGAAGAGGGAATATATCAAATGACTCTAAAATAGACACTTTCAAGGTATTGATAGAGAATAAAAGAAGGGGACATTCTGCATAGAGAAAATGAGATAAGGCAAAAATGTTGAAAAGAATGAAATGCAATTAGAATATGATAAACAGTCTGACTTCAAGAATCACATCCTAGACATTAGTGAATGATTTTTAAGGATGGGAAGAGGGGAAGGGAGGAGAAAAATGACAGGAGAGAGAAAAATGAAGAACACGTTAGGCAACACATTGAAATGTATTGAATGAGAGCATGAATTAATAATGAATGTATTGAATGAGAGCATGAAATTAACAGATAGATATTTGACTAGCTCTGTTTTCTGTTTAAGGTTACACTCTGGTTCTCTGTAGCTAATTCAGTTCACTATTAGTGACTGAAGTGTGTGGAACTTTAGTTTTAATCGCATAAATGTATGATCCCTTTTGTTTCTTCCTTAGGGTGATAATCGGAAGGAGCAAGAAAAAACTGTGTATGGAGAGAGACAGATAAATTATAAGTCCAGTCTGAACCCAAGCAAAATAAACAATGTTTCAGAAACAGAAGTCATGACCAAAAAGAATGGATGAATTATTACTCTGGCATTTCTTTTGTTATTTATGTCCAGAAATCAATCAACAGCTGAAGGAACAGAGTAATTTATAAGCCATGTGCTTGTCAAATACCTGTGGGTCTCTACCGGTATAACCTGTCTGTGAATTCCTATTAAACTCGATGACAATAAAAAATAATTTTATTACAAGACTGATATTCATAGTGCAGTATGCATTATACAAGCATGATCTAAAACTCAAATTAAAAATACAATAACTGCTTAAAACAGAAGTGTCCATGGACTGTATAAAACCTTTTTCCTGTCTTCACCATACCTTATTTAATAAAAATAGATGTAGGTGATGGAACATTTATTATGGAAACAAGTTAACCAAAAAGACCTGTCAATTTGATGGAGGAGGTTATTTGTTCAACAAAATATCCAAGCACATGAGGCAATCTTGAAATCCAATAGGGAAAGTAGAGACAGCTCTGCTTTTGCCTTCCCCCACCTGCCTTCTCAACCAGAAACAAATGTCTGAAGAGCACCGATTAAAAGTATCGACACAGTTTTATGAACACATTTTGCCTCATCAGACTCAGAAGGACTAGGACGTGGTTTTCTACCTCATGATAAGAGCAGAATTTAAAGAAGAATATTGTTAGAAATTGCAAAGCAATTTCTCTCTTTCCCTCCCCGCTTCCTCTCTCCAGGCATTTGCATAATTTCCCAAGTTTGTATTATCCAGTGGACTCATAGTCATATGTCATATGGCCATTCTCTCAGGACTACAGCTACATGGACAGAAAGAATTGAACTGACGTTTCATATCAGTCAAATGATGTACCGTTCTTTGTCTGTACGGTATGTGATAAAGTTCTCGTTGGAAGGTATTTTGGTAAAAAATAGTGAAATAAAAGAAACTTATTAGATAATGTCAATGGCTCATGGCATCAAGATGATTACTGATGAAATTATTTCCATTCTTGAGTGGACCTCTGCCATAGGTAATATCAGAATAGGCTTTCATTTTCTTTTTTGGATGATATATTTATACTGTGATAGATTATACCATGTTCAGATCTCAGTAGCTTAAAGTATTTCTGATTATTTTCTTATTCTTAGGATATGATTATGTGGAGTTTATACTCATGGTTATATCAGGGACTCAGGATGATAAAACTCCTGCCATTGAGAAACTTATCAGTCATTATGTCAGAGAAATAAAAAAAAAGATAATTATGTACTAGTTTTTGACTTGTTAGTCTTGGGGGAAAAAACATAAATATTTCTTATTCTTCTGATGAGAGAAAGGCAAATAATTATTCCTGACTTCACAGCATAGGCCATTCTAAACATATTCCATACTTTAAAGTATGATAAGAATTTTTTAAATTTTTTGTTATTAATATTGTTATAAGATTGTTATAAAATTACAATGTAGAGTTCTGCACCACACCCAACACCAAAGGTTTTTTTTTTTCTTTTTAGAGAGAAATGGAGAGGGGAGGGGAAGACAGAAAAAGACACCTGCAGACCTGCTTCACTTCCTGTGAAGTGACTCTCCTGCAGGTGGGGAGCCAGGGGCTCGAACCCGGTTCCTTACGCTGGTCCTTATGCTTTGCGCCACGTGCACTTAACCCACTGCGCTACAACCTGACTCCCTGCACCAAAGTTTTATACTCTCACCCTCCCACTTCCCAAAGATAATCACTACAGTCGTCATATGTCTTACAGTTTTCTTGTTTCTGCTTTGTTTGATTTTTTTGGAGGGAAAGATTCATGTAAATCAGATCTCTAGATTCCACATATGAGTGAAACCATCTGGTTGTTGTCTTTCATCTCTTTACTTATTTCACTAAGCATTATCACACTCAGTTCCATTTGTTTCATCCCAAAGGACACAACATCATCTTTTTATTGCATAGTAGTATTCCATGGAATATATATTCCATAACTCCTTTAACCAGCCATCTTATTATGGGCATCTAGGCTGTTTCCACTCTTTGGATTTTGTGAGTAAAGCAGCTATGAGAATAGGGGTGCATATGTCCCTTCTAATTAGTGTTTGAGTGTCCACAGGGTAAATTCCCAAGAGTGGTATTGCCGGATCATAAGGTACTTCCATATTTATTTGTTTAAGCACTCTCCATACAATCTTCCAAAAGGCTGTACCAGTTTGCATTCCCACCAACAGTGAAGCAGAGTTCCTTTTTCTTCACATTTTCTCCAACAGCTGTCATTTCCTGGTTTGTTGATGTAAGCCATTTTCTCAGGTGTGAGATGATATCTCAGTGTTTGCATTTCTCTAATGATAACTGAAGTAGAACATTTCTTCATGTGTCAGTGGGCCATGTGTATCTCTTCTTTAGAAAACTGTCTGTTTAGTTCTTTGGCCAACTTTTTTATTGGGTTATTTTTTGCATATATATATATATATATACCAATTCCATATAGATGTTTGGTATCAGTTGTTTGTTGACATGTGATGTGCAAATATCTTCTCCCATTTACTGGGTTGCCTGGTTATCCTTGTGTAGTTTGCTTTTGATGTGTAGAAGCTTCTTGATTAATGTAATCTCATTTATTTTCTTTTGTTTTCATTTCCCATGCCCATGAGGTTGAGTCTCCAAATGATATCTTTGATGTGAAGTTCTTGCAAAGTTTCACCAACATTTTCTTATATAAATTTTAGAGTTTCTGGTCTAATATCCAGATTTTTAACCTATTTTTATTTGACCTTGCTGTATCGTGTTAAGTGGTAGTCTAGTTTCACTTTTCTACATGTGGCTGTCCAATTTTCTCAGCACCATTTATTAGAGAGAACCTTTCCCCTCCATTGAATGGTTTTGACCCCTTTGTCATTTATTAGGTGCTTGTGTATGTGTGAGTTCATTTCTAGGCTTTTGAGTCTGTTCCATTGATCCAAGTATCCATTTTAATTTCAGCACCATTCTGTTTTGATTACTATTGCTTGGTAGTATAAACTGAAGTTGGGTAGTGTGATCCTTCCACACTTTTCCTTATTTCTAAAAAGTATTTTGGCAATTCATGACCTTTTGGGTCACAAATTTTTGGACCAGAAAACTAAAACATTTTCAATAGTCATCATATCTACCAAAATGTGTTAACAAATTTTCAGCTTAGGGTTCAATTTTTCAAGATATTGCTTCTCTTTTCAATATTGTTTTGTCAACTGTCTTTTTTTGGGTTTCAAATGTTCTAATATATCTATTCAAATTATGTTATCATTTTGATGTGTGTGAAGTGAGTTTGGTCTCTATCCCTTGTAATATAATCATTATGTAATTGAGTAGAGAACTGAATACAACCCTTTCCTTGTTGACTTTTTCAAGTTACCATTCTATTTTTTCCTAATGATCTAGCCCATGGATTCTTCTAAGACACTCCCTGGCCCCATATTTTATCATTATTTTACCTGAGAGAGCACAAAGCACCACTCCACAATCCATGGAGTTGTACTCATATTGTCTTCATTGCTCTCCTGTAATATTATGAATTGAATATAGGACTTCACATATTCAAAGCAAGTCTTCTACCTCTGAGACACTTCCCCAACCCTAATTCCTTGCTCCTTAAGTATCATCAGTCTACATGTTGCTCTAATTCTCATGTGAAGATAGCATGAATTATCTCATAATCTATTTTGAATTAGTGATCAAACTGGTCTGAGAGTCATTGTCTTGAAAATTAAAGATATTTGTTTACTTATTTTTGAGACAGACACTGATCAGTTATAATTTATGGTGGTGCCAGGGATTGAACCTAGGACTGTTAAGGCTTTTAACATGAAAGGCTGTTACACAACCATCAGCCCAGTGATAACTTTATCTGTCAAATACATAAAGTTCTGGCTAAATTTCTTGGAAGTAAGAAGTTGTTACTGACCATAGACCTCCAATTTTATAAGAGGCAATATGACATATTAAGTCAGGACAGTGACTTAGGACCATACAGATCTGGGTTCTTTCACTTTTTCAACTAGTTTATCGTAGATGTCACTTAGCTTGTCCTCATATGGAAGGTGATTAAAATACCTTCATGTTCACACCAGACATGTTTTATTTGAAATGTGTCTAACACCGAAGCTGCTATAACAAATAGTATTTCAGTTTCATATAACTGTTTTTTATAGCATTTTCTGAATATATTGTCACAAGACAGAGTATGAACAAGAGAACACTTTTTCTTTATGTATGTACTTCTTTATTCTACTTACTATAATACCTAGCACAGTGCCTGACACAGAGTGAATAGTAAATCAATTGTGTGGGGAGAACAGACATGCTACCCACTGCAGTTAACCACTTTGCCACTAGGTAGTGAGTTGTGACAAAGCAAAAATTTACTTTGGGGCTGGGTGGTAGCACTGCAGGTCAAGTGTACATGGCGCGAAGAGCAGACATAAGAATCTGGGTTCGAGTCCCCACTTGCAGGGGGATCACTTCACAAGCAGTGAAGCAGGTCTATAGGTGTCTATCTTTCTCTCCCCCTCTCTGTCTTTCCATCTTCTCTCAATTTCTCTCTGTCCAACAACAACAGTAATAGCAACAGTAACAATAGCAATAATATCAAGAACAAGGGCAACAAAATGGGGAAAATGGTCTCCAAGATCACTGACTTTGTAGTGCAGTCACCAAACTCCAGCGATAACCCTGGAGGAAAAAAAAATACTTGCTCAATTTTATTATTATTTTTTATTTCTTTATTGGGGAATTTATGTTTTACATTCAACAGTAATTATTATTATTATTATTTTAATGTTCAAAACTGGGAGAAAATTATCCACAAAACAAAGTACAGGTGTGAATTGTTGGTTTTTACATTAGATGGGAAAATTAAGCAAGTAAGCAATATCAATAAGAGGTTTTCTGTAGTAAGTTCTCATGTAACAATGTGAGTCTTGATAGTTGAAGCAGAAGATTCATGCTATTTAATGTAATTGATCACAAATTGTAAGAATTTGATGCACAGTTTATGTTAATTGAACAATGTCAGTTCTCTGGATTCTTGGTGTGTTTATGTTGTTGTATGTCTTTTTGTTCAATTTATTTATTTTTTGATGACTTGTTTGTCAGACAAATTGTTAACAAAAATGAAACAAAAATCAAATCTCTACCTTAGATCACTGTCTCTGTTAGTGGGAGGGAATTAAGGTTTCACTCACATTTTCTTGGCATATTAATGCTCTTAATTTCATCTTCTTTGGTAATAAATTAAGAAGTATAATCTCTGATTTTTTTTATTCAAAGTTTACCACCCTCTTTCTTCTTTGTCCCTCCATCATTACCTTCCACAAATACTTGTGCATATTTTTTATTTTGTATAAGCAAATATTCTTATCACTAGAAAGACAATATTCTTCCCC